>NW_021834203.1:0-50511 GCF_006345805.1 Octopus sinensis
AAATAGGTGGCGACTGGATAAGTTTGAGTCTCCGTATTATTCTGCTGCAGAAATAATTAATATTTTATCAAATAATCGCGTCGAGGAGGTAGTTTAAATACACTCAACCCTCTCAAATTGGCCAATAAAATTGAAGAAACCAAAAATGACCAATTAGAGAATAAAATCGATAATTTTTAAAAGAAACTACTTTAATGTGTCTTCAGTTAGCATATTTTTTTAAATTAAAGAAAATTAAAAAATTTTGCATCAACCAATTTTGGATCAAGTTTTTTCTTAATGATTGCATCATTATAACAGTCACCGCCGGCTTCGAACAAATCGAACTATTCCTTTAACTCAGTCAATTGTTTTGACTTCACTGTTTCATCCTTCTATACTTTCTCCTTTTCTTCATTTCCACTGTTTGCAAACGGTCTAGGCACGTGATGCCCACCTCCACGATAACAATCTCCTCGGTGACCTTACCGTGGACCAAAATATCGGGTTTGTTGTGCTGGACAACAATCGAGGTGGATATGGGGGTATCCACCTTATTTCTCCCCCTCGAGTTCTCACACAGATTGAACTCGATGAGTTCGCAACTTTCTGGACCGCCTTAAGCCATACTTATGCAGAACAGAAGATGGAGAAACCTCACAAACTTGTTATGTCTTCATTTGTAATCATGGTAAAGCATACTTTCGCACTTCGTGGCTAAATGGTCAACGGTCATCGCCTTATTTTTACACGACTTTGACTGGGTCACCACACATAGAAGTGTTAGTCCCGACTTGTTGTAGATGAGCTCCAGACCCACGGCCTTCATAAAACCTTCCAAGGCTTTGCCCATAGAGTGGAGGATCTCTGAAGACCGAGCGAACAGTTTAATGTCGTCTATCAACATGAGATTGTTGATGCTAAAACATCGATGTTCGATCGATATTTGTTCGAATTGGGCAGTGAGGACTCTACTCAGCGGTTCTAGGCAGAGGACAAACAGCAGCAGAGGCATACTGTCGCTCTGTAATATGCCCCTCTCTAGCTTAACCTCGCCTATATCGCATTTGTTGTAGTGTAGATGCACGTTCCACCTGTCCATCACAGTTGCAACAAATTTGATAAACCAAGAAGGCAACTTGAGCCTTCGCAGACACTCAGCGAGGTAGGCATGGTCAACCGAGTCATATGATAATAAATATGTCCAACTACTCATTGAATCATTTAAACGAATTAAAGTTGAGTTCATCAGAGATATTTAATCAATGTTTTTCAAACAATGTTCTCGAAACTGGAATTAATCCATTCCTTAAATCTTGAAATCTGAGAGAACAAATTCCAATAAATTAGATAAGTTTAAATACTGTTGAATTGATTGATCTGATGGATACTAATCGGAACTTTATTAAAACAGGTGAGACTTTGAAATTAATTCATCTAAAATTTACTTGTGGTGTACTTTTTAACAATCTTTCGCTAAGATGAGACATTTTTGGTCAAATTTTAAATAATTTTAGATTTTGTAGTTTTAGTTAGGACGACATATTCAAAAGAAATTAACTAACATAGTAATGAAGATAATTTAAGGAAAGTGTTTTAAAATAATGAAGATTAGGAGCAATACATGTTAGAAGAGTGGTGATAACCCCACTAAACTTATCCCATTGACAGATATTGTGTAAGCTAAAATATTATTTATGAAAATATACTATGGGAAGATGCTCCTGTTAATTCGGCTTCTTTAATCGCATCGTAAGCTATTCCAACGGCCTCACTTTGCGTGGTGTATATTCCAGATAACTGGCAATAATTATAAAAAATACTGTGTGGTTATCCAATTAAATGCAATGTCTCCTCCAGGCCCGATTGTCAAAAAATAATTTGTATTTTCTACTATGATAAAAGATCTTTTTCAAACGTATAAATTCCTCCTTGTACACAAATACAAAAATTATGATCCAAAAATATTACAAATATTTAAATATGCCGATAATTGGTCTGGAAGTATGAATGCCGGCAGGAATCCTTCGATGAAGGTTATCAAAATCACTGGGTTCACATTATAAGACAGTCTAAAAACAAATAAATTTGAAAAATACGTATAAAAACGACGAATCTGCGCTGTCATTGCACGAAATACGGCCATATTTCCAGAAAAACCAATAATTGCATTATTAGTTATATGGGAGATTTTGATCAAATTGTCATCATCTGATTTGTCAATACAACAATTCATTACAATGTTCGTCGGGAGTATTTGGAAGATAGGTAACTCTGGTATCTGAACCAAGAACAACCCCTCCCACATAAGGTATGACTACGACTGTTGTGAAACTTGTTGGATTCTAAAACAGAATTATAAAATTTCAAGCCACCATTCGAAACATTGTTATTAACTTAGCACGCTAAAATATTCATAAATATCACATTAATCACGGTTTAGTGTTATGACTACTTCAAAGACGCCACAGTCTGAAATTTCAGTTTTGAGATACAAAATCAAAGAAAAATTGGAGATAATTCTCCTTCAAAAAACAAGGGATTTTCTTCTTTCCTCGAATATATTTTATCAAATGGATTGTAATATAAACAATACAGATTATTTTTATTAATTACATTGCTAGGTTATACTGATGAAGAATTAATTAAAATTTATAAAAAGTTGCTGTTTCCGCCATCCAAATTCACTTCTTCAAGTCCGGAAATTCAACATATGTTTTCACCTGGCTACAAAGAGTATTTAAAGGCAAATAACCTCCTCAACAAGAAAGTCACATTCGGTGATGGACACCCCAGAAGATGCTGTTTTTGTGGTCGACATGTCCAAAAAGCTTCGGCGAGTACTTTTATGCTTGGAAGGAATCACTATGGGCATATTCGTTGCATACCATTTTAAATTCTTTCCAGAATCCGAACAAGCAAAAGTCGAAAACTTTTATTAATTGTTTAAGTTTATGTATTATCACAAACAGTAGGGGCGAGAGAGTACCTACATTTGTCTCAGGGCCAACAGTGAGGTCTGTTTTTGTCAGTCACACTTTTATCATGTCATCATCGTTAAAAAGGCAGGACCTTCATAGGTAGGTCTCGACGGACGGAGGCTCTCGATGTCGATATAATGACTGGTCATCACTCGGAAATATGCCGCAGTTATAACAAGTCAAACAAAGAAAAATCTCTAATTAATAAAGTTAATCTTAGTTCAAGGTTAATGTTGGCCATGGGTGTAACATATTACTCATTATTAGTATTAATTAAAATATATTAGATTGTTAATTGTCATGTTTCAACTATTTTGAACACAAATATTTGACTTACTTTATTTCTATCGTCATCAACCATCATCTCCACGTCGATTGCCTTCAAATATGCAGAATAACTCCACTCCAGTTTATTTCCGTGAAATACTGCAGTCTTTGACTTGGGTGCCTTTTGTTTAATTGGTTCGGGCTTAGTAATAACACTTAATTCAAACATTTGATTCAACTTTTGGTTTTTTATGAGACGTGTTTTTCCTAAACTCGACGAATTCAGTCCAACATGCCAACAACCAACGAAATGAAGAAAACTATAAACTTAGACTGTCATAAACAAACATGGGCTTCCCGAAACAAGTACGGATTCAAATCATTCGAAGAATCCAAAATCTTGTCAATGGTTGACTTGTTGGCCACAATTTGGATGGGAGGCGGAATTTGTGAGTTTAGAAAGCAATTTATGATCGAACTGACTTTATGCCGTTTGAGCGAATCCTCACATTTTGATAAAAATAATTGCTAAAATGAAAAAACCACACAAACTTTATATTTTTGTATTTCTTCCCAAAAAAGCAAATTCGTTTCACAATTCGGTCCTTTGCTTTGAAGAAAGGATCGGAATTTTTTGTGAGTCTCAGAATCCTTCATCGCCGATCGAAAGTCGAGAATCTCCATCGCGCTTGGCTCACGTTTATTTTTAAACTCCTTTGAACGGTAAAACGGTCCTCGACCTCGGATTTGTTTTTTTCGTTGACCTGTGGTGGAACCAACCCATCAATTTCTTCTTTTTTCATTTTCTCTTCTGCCTTCTCCACAATAACTGGGGAAGGAGTGTCTCCAGTTTTGCTGAGAAGAAAGGCGGGAATCCATTTTGAGTTCAGACGATTGGCTACGTGGGTCTGCATTATATTTACAATCTTTGGTGGAGGAATATCATTCAGGAGTTTCCCCCACCCACCACAAAGAGCCATTGCCTATAAATATATATTTTTGGAATACTTTGTTCTGCTCTCGCTCACTGGCGGGAGAATTCTCACCAAAAAAGTATCGATTATTCAAATACCGCCCTTTGATCTCGATTAATTTGACATCACAGGCTAACTGTAGAGAAATACAGAGAAACGAGGACCTTTTCAGTGTGGGGAATCCTTTTAAAGATCTCCACGTCCTGCCAGCACTCAAAGTCCACCAAGGCGCCATTTTCCTTTAAAAATTCTTTAAAGTTTTCGATTTCCACCCTTCAATGAGCCAGAGAAGGTACCCTTGTGAGAAGAGTGTGGAGATTGTGACCTTTGGAGTCCTTTGGGGAGACTTTAGAGCCTCCTCGTCAAAAATAGGCTCCACATAGTCTTCCATGGGTTCAAAAGGAAAGAGTGGATCCTTCAAATAAAAAAGATTTAAAACTTTTTTTGCACATCCGCGGGCTACAAATAAATTGACAGCTTTAGATTTGGTCTCCAAGCTGAGAGTCACTGTTTTTGTCGGGACCTACAAAAGTAATTTTAATGTTCTTAAAAAACAACAAAAACGTTAAAAAATAACTTTTTTGAGACTTTCGACGTCTTTTTCGGTGAAAGAATTGAAAGGTTTGATTAATCTGTGGACTAAAATGTCCTCGATTTGCTTGAAGAGATCCTTCGAAGGACACTCCAATCTCAAAAAAATATCTTGAACTAATTTTTGATCCAATTCCAAACAATTTTGAGCCTCCGAATGCACATAAGTCGAATATATATACTAAATAAACCACATAATTAATACATGAGCATATTTGTATGTCAATGAAACATCAAATGGACTTTGATCAAACAAAGATTTGTAATCCTGGATCAGATTCCAAGTTTTATAACAGTTTTTTAAGTATATATTTCCTGTATTGAGAATGTGGTCGTATATGACATAGCCTGATGTCCTTTCTGTGGTTAGACAGTGGCAAAGAAGGGCATGACTGTCCTCTGTGTTAGGTCTTGTCTTTGTAGATGGGGATATAATATAAATACTTGGAGTTGTTTTGATTCTTGGCTGAAATATACTTGGAAAGGTTTGATAAGTTCATTTTCTATTTCGATAATATTTTTATGAACATTTTCGATATAATTTTCTTTAATTTTATTGAGTTTATTTCTGAAAAATTAATTGTAATAAAATTATTTTAAAAATAACCTTTGTTGTGTTGTTTGTATAAAACTCGGAATTCTAAAACAAATATAAATAATAATAAACCCCTCAATGAGATATTCATTTTGAAGGAAGGCAGGCATCCTAGAAGTACTCTCACATTAAAATCACCAATAAATCAAAAGAGGCTCAATAACTTTATTCTGTAGTCTTAGAGTGGTCTCTTTGCTCCAATCGACAGGATTTGCAACCTCTTCGTAGTGAAGCGGATTTAGAGATTTGCAGGATGTAGGTCGAGTAAATAGATCTCTGATTGACTTTGGAAACCTGCAGTATTAGAGTATTAGCCGACTGTATTTGTTCTTGGATAAGTTTAATTTTGTCTATTTCTAACCAAAATTCCATCAATTTATCAACATTGTAAAATTCTAGAAACTTCTCGAACATTCTAAGCGTTTCGAATGACGAAATTGTGTTTATTGGTCTGTTTAAGATTTATAACAAAAACTTGTCTTTTTTATGTATTTTGTCTTTTTTATAGAAAATGTCGTCAATGTCTTCAAATGGGTCTTCATATTTTGTTTTTTTAACCACTTTTGTTTGCAGAGGAGACCTGGAAAGTGATCTCTTCTTTTCAGATTCTTGTTCTATTTCATTTTTTTCGATTTTTTCTTCTTTAAAATAATTTTCCGAATCATTTTCAACAACTTTTGAAATCTCTTCAAAAGATGACATATTTCCCGCCATTTTATCATCAGTGAGAGGATCAAAACTAATAAAATCAATATTATATAGTTCTGTTGAGTCTTGATTTATTAAACTGTTATTTCTGGACAGTTCTCTGTTCTACAGCCAAATAAAAATTGGGGACCACCGAGGCGAGTGTTTCTCTTCTAGAAGTATTTAAATCTTCAGTCAAGGAAGTTGAGAGATCAAAAGTGACTTGACTAAGATCAGTATTTTTGTCAATCTATGATTACGTAATATAAAATACTTGAGAAAGTAATTTCCCGATTCTATACTTCATGTAGTATTCACTTTGTAGAAAATAAGGCAGTCGATTGGCCTTTACCCACGTGAGTCCTTGGGACCCCACGAGGATCTAATTTGGAATGAGTAAGATGTACTTCTAAGTTATATTTGACATTGATTTCTTCATGTGGGGTCACTCGGGAGAGAACTTGTGAGCGAATTTTGTTGATTAGTTCATCTTTTTGATGACTGTGGACTTGAAATGTGAAATTATTTGAGTTGAATTTGAGAGTTTTTGAAAAGATCTTAAAATGGGGTGAAAATTCTCACTTCGGAAGACAAAAAACGATTAAAACAGTCGAGAAATAATTCGTCTGTCGATAAAAGTTTTTCCTTAAAAATAAAAAAGACTTTTTAATACAAAATTAAATTCGTTACATTCTGGTGGGTCTAAATTATTTATTTCATAATAAAATGACTTATTTTCAAAAGAATTGACATGGTTTCTTAGCAATAATTATTTTAAAAACTTTATTTTATAAAATATAAATAATCATTGAGAGAAATACGATTAAAAGTACAATCAAACTGCTCACCAAATGCCCAAATAAAATCCTCAAAAACATCATTCACAGACACTCTCCGCCCACATTCCAGACTGAGAGAAGTAGACTTAATTCCTTCGAGTCCACACGGAACAATTTGATCGAAGTATGCCATATCTGTGTCACAGTTCACTCCAATTCCATGCATTGTCACAAATCTACTACATTTAACACCTGTCAAGTGTGTAATAAAACAAAGACCTATTGAGGCCAGTTTTCGGCCCTCTACCCAACAGCCGATATTCTCAGTAGTGTAGGCTGAGAGACCAAATTTGGCACACAACAAAATGGAGGTCAATTCCAGCCTCTTGATATACCATTTTAAACTCTTTTTCCCCAAATGTAGAATTGGGTAGGCTGTGAGTTGGCCTGGCCCGTGGAAGGTTATCAGCCCGCCTCTATCGACCTTATAAAAGGAGGCAATTTTTTGTAAATTGGTGGGCTCGTTGATGTACTGAGAAGAGCGTAGACCGACAGTGTAGGTAGGCTCGTGTTCTACTAGTAAGAGACAGTCTAGTCCCAGACAGTCCCCCTTTTTAGTTAATTGGTTGATTAAAGCAGAGTGGATTCTTTGTTGTAACCTCCAAACTGTTAGATAATTGGAGTAACCGAGATTTATAATATTTATTACACGAGAACTCATAGAAAAACATTTTATTTTAAATTCTCAAAAATATATTAAAAATAAAAACTGAACATGCATTCTCTCACGAATTTACTATGAAATAATAATAAAGGCCCAAACATTCTTTATAGGGATAAAATCTGGGCTTTGTGCAGGCCATTTTAGCAAATTGATATTATTTACTTGAAAAAAACACTTTGCTATTGCCGAAGTATGTTTCGGATCATTGTCTTGTTGGTAACTAAAATCTTTCATCACTTAAAATAATTCGCTTGCAAAATATTTTGAAAAATTATTCCATTTTGGCATAGCGTCAATCATTGAAGTTTACGGTTTTTGGTAAGAAGTGGTCTTTTCGTGGGCGGATAAGCATTCAAACAAATTTTTCGTGGTATTTCTTATTGTCTGAGAAGTTACTGATTTCCCTGCTTTTCTAGCAGATTTAAAACAGTTGGAATTGACATCCACTTTTCAAGCCTCATTAATTTAAAATATTTCTTGACGATTAAGCATTGATGGTCGACCAGACCCGACTTTTTTGTTTGTTGAGCACTTATTTAAATAGCTTTGATAATTTGCGATACGAGCAATTTTTTAATGATATCTTGTATTTTTTTCCAGATTTATACATGCCAATTATTCTGCCTTTTTTTCAGATGCTGAATGACTAGCCATGTAGAGAGATTACAAATGATTGAATTTGAACGAATTTATAAAAAAAATAAAACTTTTTCTTTCGTGCATTTAAATAAATTAAATCTGTTCAGTTTTTTTTGTTTTTAAATTGTGATTTCATGAAAAACCGCATAAATATATGTTTCTTAAAAAAACTAAAAAATTTAAAATACTTTAATCTAATATTAAGAAAAATAAAACAAAAAAAATTTAAACATCTAAACTTTTACACTCAAAAATCTCCTTTGGACGATATTCATACCCACGATAAAAGGGGTAAATAAAATAAACAAACAAATTACATTTCCCGCCAAAATACATCATTTTCCCGCCATTTCTTTTCCCCAGCACATTAAAACCAGTAAAAAATTGCACAAATTCCAAAACAAAAGCCCAGACAGACAGCCAAAGAAAAGTCAGACACAAATTCCCAACAATGCAATCAACCAATGACTTTTCAAAACCACTCAACCATGAAATTGCCGGAAACATCAAAGACAATGCCGCTTTGATCCCATGGTTTCCAAATCCACGAGAAAATCGATAAAAAAATGAAGTGGCAGACATGAAAGTGAAAAGGATGAAGGAAAATAGAAAGAACATGAAGAACTGAGGTTTGTTTCCCAGTCCATTGCACTTCCCAATGACAAAACTGTGATATCCTTGAGAAATGATACATTTTTTGCACAAAAAACAATGTGTGGAGTCCACAGGGACTTGTTTGCTGCAAACATAACAATATTTAGTTTTGACCCATGTGGGAACATTAAGATTAGAGTTGTTAAATAGAGATATAGAGAGACCGTTGAGAAGACATTCCACAAAGAGAAATATCAGGACTAGTGAGAGGACAGTCCCATTCCCGATGGCAGGAAGGACAGTATAAAATTGATGAAATATGCATATGAGTGTACAAAAAATAAATAAAATTCCTATTTTTTTAATTAGACATGATTAAGACCAATATTAGGGGAGTCATGGGAGAAGCAGAGAAATGACATACAAGAACTTATAAATTAAATATTTATTATTTTATTAGATTTGATATAATATGAATATATTTAAAGAAAACGAATCATATTAAATTGCATGTTCTATACATAAAATTTATAAACTAAAATTTATTTTATTAAAATTTAAATTTTCTTTATCGTGATTTACAGTTTTCTTTTTGGATCATTTTTTGTTTATCCAACTGATATTTTTATTTAAAGTTCGATTTCTGTTATATTTAATAAATTCGCGTTGAAATTTTTTGTATCCAGTGTTTTCCAATAGTTAAAATCTTATTCTTTCTCAGAAGAAATATTCACATAAAAATTATCGCAGTTATCTTATAAATATATTTCATTTGGATTAATGAGTGTAAAGAAAATAAACAAGATTCCTATTATTTTAATTCAACATGATTGGGACTAATATTAGGAGAGTCATATGAGGAGCAAAAAATGGCATACAAAAACTTATAAATTAAATATTCATTATTGGATCCAATTAGGAAGACACATAAAAGCAGGGATTTCAAACAATCGATTTCTGGACAGTAAATCCGCCTATAAGTAAAAATAAAATAACAAACAAGAATGACTTATATTTCTTGTGTTGGTTCCTATGATTGACAACATTGAGACAAAATATAAAATATAGTTTGACGATAATCTCCCCCATGGGATGAAAGTATGTCGAACTCTTAGAATAACAAAATTTTTAAATGACGAATAAATATATAATTAGAGAACAACTATTAAAAAAAAGAGCTTCCAGTGTGACAGGACATTTTGAGATATTCAAATTAACAAGAAATGAATAATTTTTATGGATTACATCAAGCCTCCAGAAATATTCATTGTTGATAATGTAACGTAAAAATGACTAAATTTATCTTTTTACATAGAAAATCACAATTCTGAATTTCGAATTTGAGAAGTTTGTAAAATTGGTGTTGTTTGAAGGTCTTTCAAATTCGATTAATAAAGAATCATTACTATTACTACCGTAATCAATAGAAAAGTCTTATTTTACTATTTAGCAAAATGTTTTTCTTAAGCAGTTTATTCTGTTTGAGATAAAACCATAGTCAAAATATGCAGCTTGCGATTACGTACTACAACACCGAAATTCAACTGCGAATTTTTTAGCGACGTTAATATACAGTGTGTATTATACACTATTGTATCTAGATTTTTCCCATTCCAAAAAATCAGTTAAATCAATCTTATAAATCAGTGTATGTTATATAAAAGTCATTTCCTGTGTGATGACATGAGATAAACTGATCAGTAAATAACACAAGGGGTATAGTTAGGTGTAGATAAGTCTCTACATGCTTATATCCAATCAACTGTTCTTAAAAGAACTTTGAAAATTATCTTATTTAATAATTGCGGATCTAGTCCTTTCCTGACATTTAGTCAGCAAAAAACACCTTCTCGAAAGTCTACAGAATCAGAGAAGAAGAGCGAGAAAGAAAGGAGGTGTATGGAGTGGCGCCCTCTGCTTTCTCCAAGACTTTAACTTTGATAAATATACAGTTAGTATCGGAATATTATCTATCCTGTTTATATTATAGCTACATTATAGTGACGTATGCTCCACAAATGTTAGTTGATATCCCATGAATTTTTTTAATGTTAAAAGTTTCCTGTCCTTTCTTTTCGAGCATTTAGTATTCTCCAACAAACCAGCCGTGCAAATGTTAGAAATTGCAGTAAATCTAGATCTAAATACAGGGGGATTTTCTTTCTGTGAGAAACGTAATTATATAATTTAGCCTAGATGGATCTGCAAAATTCCAGAAGACGAAGAAAATTTCATCTATATATTCATTCAATAAATAAAAATCTTACAAAATTGGGAAATATATTTAAATTAGTTAAATCATTATTTTTAATACAAATCTCACTTTAAAAATTGATCGCAAAACAATTCTAGCATCTAATTTTGTTTTATTTAATTTATTATTAAATTAAAAAATGATTTTTTGTTTTCTAGTTGTTGTATGGCTGTATAATAAACATGACGGAGTACGTCAAAAACGTATTTTTTATTATTTTAAATAATTTGTAGAAAATCTGGACTGTTAATAGATTAATTGAATTATTTGATTGTTCAGCTGATTGGGGTGAAAACATGTTTTTAGTTCATAACGGAAATATGGACAAAATATCTGAAGAATATTTAAAAAATAAACAAAAACTATCAAAAATCGACCTTTTATTCCACAGCTATTCTGGTTATGATTCAAATAATTAAAAATCAGAAAATAACTTTATAATTGGACCCACAGGAATAAAAAAATTATTGATCGATTTGAATTTCGATCACAAAAAAATTGAAGTTCTCATTTTAGCTTGGAAAATGGGAGCCAAAAAACAGTGCCAATTTACTTATTACGAATTTTTATCAGCCTTCCATGATTTAGGGTGTTTCAAACAAATATACGTAGTGTCCAAACATTGAGAGAATTGGCCACAGAATGTCTGAAATATGCTGAAATTGTCCAAAAAGACAAGAAAGAATTTTCTCGAATTTATTTCTTTGTTTTTGAGTATTCAAAAAATGTTGATTTTCTTGAATTTGACTTGGCCATTGCTTATTGGCGCCTTTTGTTTGATGAAAATGCGTTTTTATCCACTTGGATTGATTTTATTTCTGTTTTTTTATTTTTTACATTTTTGGTAGGATGATGGGAAGAATATTACGAGGGATTGTTGGAATACTTTTTTGGTTTTTTATAGACAATTTCCTGATTTGGAAAGTCTTCGTTTTTATGATTTTGGTGGTTGGATTTTACGTTTTTATTTTAAGCTGCTTGGCCACTTAAATTTGACCGGTTTGTCAGATACGCTCAAAATATTCTGGCTTTGGATATTTAAAATATTATATTTTTTTATGTTTAAAAAACTGTGTTTTAATAAGATAGGCAATATTTTATTTATGTCTAACAAGTGAGAGTAAGATATTACATCCAAATTCAACACAAGGGTTACTTTTAGCCAAAACTAATAGTTCTCCATAATATTGTCCTATTTCCTAAAACTGAATTTTGTATAAATTTCCAAGTGTACTCATTTACGATTGAATTTATCTTAATAAAAAGTTGTTGATTCTTTAATGCAATAGTAATTATTAAACTTACTAGTTTCCTTTATCTGTGCTTTGAGTGTACATTAATAATTGATCGACAGGAGAAATTAGTCTTTTTAGTGCAATTAACTAATCAAACAATTCTATAACCAATAGTTAAATCAGTTTGTCAAATAAACAGTGTTCTGTTTTAATTACCCAGAACTACTAATTGGATACTGCAAGTTTCTATTTTATATTCAGTAGTGCTTGCAATGACTCTCGACAAAATTCAGCATTTATGTTATGTTATTACTTTTGAATCAAGAGTCGTCTTATCGAGACAGTGATATCAAATTGTTTTACATTAAAGTTCTCAATTCCACAAAAAATTCCCATTCCTTTATTTATTAAAGACTGGACTGGAAATTATGATAATACCGCGTTCGTAACGTGACATATTAAAATTAAGCTCCTGGCCATTAAATTAACAAAAACACATAACTCAAAGAATATTTCTGTATTCGTTTTAAAAAGATCAAAATCTGATTTTAATCAATCTGGTCATTAAAATCAACCGTTTTCTTTACGGTCTTACTTAGAAAGGTCTCTTTTTTAATTACCCCGAAGTTATTGAATAGGCCTAACAAGTCCTGGTTCTGTTGGGGGGTCAACTCCCTGTAGTCTGTCAGAGAAAAATCCCGTCTGTCCTCTATACTCATCTGAGATTGGGATTGTTCGACGTTTTGTCTTTTTTTAATAAAATGTAAAAATTAAAATAAATCGGACAAAAAATACTATTAAAAATAATCAGTAATTTTTCCACCAAATTGGTTTTTTCGAAATTTGTAGTAGAATTTTAAACCTTGTGGGCATGCGATTATATTCTTCTGACGAATAAGACAGTGCCTTCAGAATATAGGATCAAGATTTTATTCAAGTCTCCATTCTGAAAAAAGTTCATGAAACTATTTGTTCGGTATTAGATACATCTTTACTCGTGTCGACAGCAAAAGAATAATATAAAAATGCTTTCGATATTCTAAAAAAATTATTTTTAATAAAGAACTTGATTAGATGTTGGGTAAGAACCTTATAAATACATTTTATTCTTCTTGTAATAGTATCATTACTTAATGGTAATCGTTTCGCAATATTTTGTGTATTTTATAGACAACATTCATCACAAAAAATGGAAATAGCAATTTTAATAATTACTCCATCAGAACAAGGCTTCATATTTACAGCAAAAAGGTGACTAATGTTATAAAACGTTAATAACTGATGCTTATTTTCCACTGGTTAGAATAGTGAGGACTAATTTTTAAATGACGTCTTTAATATATTGAGTTTTTTTTCCTTGACTCTCCGATATATAAATTGTATATCTATCCGGAGAAGCCATTGCGGGAAAATGCTCAACAGCAATTATGCCAGAGAACAACACGAAGTAGTAAAATGTATTCATTTCCACCTCTGCAAGAAGTATGGAATTAGGGAAGTAAAAAAATTAAAAGGATACTAAGTCCAGTCAATCATACCCACACAAAAGGTTAAAATACGTGTTGATTCTTTAATAATTACAGACAGAAAAATTCAGTTCAGCGAATAAAATTAATTTTATCAAAATGGGAATCACTTCCCAGAATTGCCTAAAGCAGGACAAAATTGAGAAATATAACTACCACGTTCAAGTAAAAATAATTCCACCTGGAACGAGGTCGTTTCCAATTTTTTTAAGAACCAAATTAAAAAGTTATTTATTGAAGATGGGACTCAGATCTACATACAGTCATCGTGTTGAAGAAACACTGAAGAGTATGATGGTCAAGCAGACAAGAAATCAAAATCAGGAAGAGGAAATAAATCAGTAGCCACATCATTAAAACAAGTCATTCGTTAAACAAAGAAAATCATCGGGGATAAATACTTATTGTTCATACTGTCGGGGTTCGTGCATAATAATGGACATTTGTTAGATAGATTAGGAAGGCTGATCAATAATGCAAGGTAGGGAGCAGTTTGATAATAAAGAAATATGTGTTGTATCTTTGGTTATATGAGGTGTTAAAACGTTTAGAAATGTCAGTAAAAAGTACTGCTTTTTTTAATTGGATAAATACTGTTTAATCAAATCTAACACTGATTGTCTTTATTTGTTGATATTTTTATGCAATCTCAATATTTAAACCAACTAGAAAAACGATTTTACCTATTTATTCTTGATCAATCAATTTCTATCTAAGATTCAATAATTTACGACCAATACGATGTGATTATAAGACTTTTTAAATTAAGGATTGACGTGACTTTCTAAATATGCGACATTAAAACTTTTCTGAACCACAAAGTTTCTATTTCGACCTATACATTCCTTATTTTGACCCATCTCGAGGAGTTAGTTAGTTAATCCTCGGTTTTCCTATCTTGCAGCAAACCTGCAGCAAATAAAAAGCGAACTGCGGAGGCCGGCCGCTCTCGATAGGTACCAAAAATTTTTATATACGATTAGTAGGCAGTCTTTTGCTTGACCAAACGATTGGCCTGATATGACTTTTAAGGGTTTTATTATTATTAAAAGCACTCTCGAGAAGTCATAAAACTAATTAAGCTTCCCTTGTGCCGCGTGAACAACAATACTGTCCCACAAACTTTTCCAGGTGCCTATATTTAGAAAACAACACGCATTTTAACTTTAATAGTGTCAATAATAAATAAAACTTCAATGCTCCCGATAATTTCACTAATTTAGGACACACAAACAAATTTTATTTCGGGACTATCTGGGAGAGACGTAATCAAGTTTGATCAAGCCGTTCCTATTTGTCTCAAAGTGGCCCACATGTATGATTCCACATCTGGCAATGTGTGTAATTCAATTTGATTCCAGCTACAAATAAAATTATCCAGATTTTTATCCAAAATAAAAAGGGACACGGATTTCAGATGAGAAAATTACATGGATAAATATACACTTACAAAACTGTCAACATTTAACGGTTTCTCAAAGAATGTCAAGAAATTTCAAAGTCACATATCAGCAATCGGATATATAACCTGGATGAAACTACAAAATTTCACAAGCTTATTCGATCAAAAAGTATATGTAGGAATTGTTTCGAAAGATACAAAAACTTCAAAGATAGAGTATATATGATGCTTGTTTGTCGCAAAAATTGCACGAAATAAAAATAACCAATTTGAGAGAGTTTACTATATAAGAAAACATCCAGGATAAAGTTCATTATGCCGAAAACAATCATTTCTGTCATCTACAATGTGCCATTAATAATTGGTAAGGACTCCACAATACCCTATTCTGACAGCACATTAACGAATCGTCGTCATCAACGTGGCAGAAGTACAAGCGTATCCCAAAAAGGCTGCCATCCTTGTTGCTGAAAAAATGCGTGGCACACACCTTGGGACCATAAAAGCTACTACCCAAGTTAATGTGAAGGAGTTGATCAAACTTCAGAGGCAATTGCTAATAATAAAGATCAACTTAAAAGTTGCTTAACAAAACTCTCTTTAGCATCCTGAACAACCTGCACATTGCGTGACTGAAATATGGGAATAACTCTCCCAATCAGAAGGATTATTCTCAAATTTTCAGGATAGAAACGTTTTTAATGGTCAACGGAAACAGTGTAACCACGGTAAAAATGAGACAATGACGGTTATCATTTAGCCACCAAATTCGGGAGTATAGTGTACCATGATTACATAACGATGCAGTGAGGTCCCTCCATCTTCTGTTCTGCAATAAGTATAGCTTGAAACAATCCAAAAAGGTGAGAATCAACTGAGTTCAATCGGTGTGTGAACTCGAAGGTTTGCACTAATCAAAGGTTCTCCCCATAAAGCTATCATGTTAATGGAATTCAGTTTCCTCAATTAGGAAGTGCCGTTTGGATGTATAAAAAAGGTATAAAAAAGTAAATATAAAATTTTCAAATAGAAATTGACTTGAAAGGAATAAAATCAAAATAAAATATGAAAATGATGAAATTTAAAACTGTATAATAACAAAATTAAAGTTCATAAGAATTATTCCTTCCAAATCGACTAAAATAAAACAACACACAAAAAATAAAAACGAGAACAAACTAAATCGTAACATGTATCAGCATGCTCTAATTTATTAGGCTTACCATTAAAAATATTCTAATTAAACAGTTGTCTTAATAATAAAATGGTATGGTGTGTGTCTGTCTGTCTGTCTGTGTGTGCACACCAACTTCAAATTGGCAAAGTACAGATAAATTGTCAAAATCTTTCCCCCTTATAATTAGCCAATAATGGGGAACAAGCTTAAAATCATGAACTCCTCCAAGAATCTTCCACCCTACGATGTCCTCGACTTACATGATGAGGTCCTTAAAACCTTCCCCCCCAAAAAAATGTAAAAAAAATTTTCTGCATTTTGGTTAAAATGAACAACCACGATGTCCTCGACTTACATGATGAGGTCCTTAAAACCTTCCCGCCAAAAAATCAAAAAATTATTTTCTGCATTTGATTAAAATGAACAACGTTAATGTCCTCGACATTCATGATGAGGTCCTTAAAACCTTCCCCCCCAAAAAAATTAAAAAAAAATTTTCTGCATTTTGGTTAAAATGAACAACTACGATGTCCTCGACTTACATGATGAGGTCCTTAAAACCTTCCCCCCCAAAAAAATTAAAAAAAATTTTCTGCATTTTGGTTAAAATGAACAACTACGATGTCCTCGACTTACATGATGAGGTCCTTAAAACCTTCCCCCCCCAAAAAAATTAAAAAAAAATTTTCTGCATTTTGGTTAAAATGAACAACTACGATGTCCTCGACTTACATGATGAAGGTCCTTGAAACCTTCCCGCCAAAAAATCAAAAAATTATTTTCTGCATTTGATTAAAATGAACAACGTTAATGTCCTCGACTTACATGATGACGTCCTTAAAATCTTCCCCCCCAAAAAATCAAAAAATTATTTTCTGCATTTGATTAAAATGAACAACGTTAATGTCCTCGACATTCATGATGAGGTCCATTAAAACCTTCGAGGCAAAAATCTCACGTATTAAGAATATCCTTGATGAAAACAACAGCGAGAATATTAACACTGATGAACTCCTAATTATTCGCGAGAAAGAAATTCAATTCATTCTATGTTTTTCTCTTTAAAATTAAATGCATATATCATTATCGACATGAATCAAAATTAAAGCTATTATCATATTTGACTTTGACAGAATGTGCAATTACAGATTGCACGACTTTGAATAGAGTGTGCAATTAACTGATTTTGAAAAATCACTTTGATAGTTGAAACCACATTAGCACAATCATTAACACAATTTACCACCAATTTACGCACGACCTTGAATAGAGTGTGCAATTAACAGATTTTGAAAAACACTTTGATAGTTAAAACCTCATTAGCACAATCATTAACACAATTTACCACCAATTGACAGCGCCATCAGAAGAATTTGCGTAAAAATATTAACTATTTAGTTAAGTTTTTCGTAAAGCTAGAATTTATTTTCGGTATGCCTCTTTTCCTAAACTTTTTTATTATTCAAAAATAATTTTTTCAATAGATAACCGAAGGAGGGAAGACGACCTTAAGAAAAGAAGTTTTTCGTAAAGATAGAATTTATTTTCTGTATGCCTCTTTTTTCCTAATATTTTTTATTATTCAAAAATAATTTTTTAAATAGATAACCAAAGGAGGAAAAACGAAGCTGAAGAAAAAACGGTCAGCTTAATAAGGTAATTAATTAAATCTTTTTTGTGTGTCGCTTTTTTGCCTGCCGCATCTCTGCCTGCCGCATCTCTGCCTGCCGCATCTCTGCCTGCCGCATCTCTGCCTGCCGCATCTTCGCCTGCCGCATTTCCGCCTACCACATTTCTGCCTGCCGCATTTCCGCCTACCACATTTCCGCCTGCCGCATCTTCGCCTGCCGCATTTCCGCCTGCCGCATCTTCGCCTGCCGCATTTCCGCCTGCCGCATTTCCGCCTGCCGCATTTCCGCCTACCGCATTTCCGCCTGCCGCATCTCCCCCCATCTCCCCCAAATAAAAAAAGAAAAAAAAGGAAATTACAAAGAAACACGAAAAAATCAAATATAAAAGGTTAAAAAATAAAAAAAAGAAAATAAAGCACAAAAAAAAGAAAATAAAACAAAAAAAGAAAAAAAAATTTAAAAAATAAAAAAAAATAAAAAAATAAAAAAAATTAAAAAATAAAAAAAAGAAAATAAAAACACAATAAAAATCAAAAAATAAAAAAAAAAACTAAAAAATAAAAAAAAGAAAATAAAACACAAAAAAAAGAAAATAAAACAAAAAAAACAAAAAAAAAAAAAAAGTTAAAAAATAAAAAAAAAGAAAATAAAACACAAAAAAAGAAAAAAAAATTCTAAAAAATAAAAAAAATAAAAAAAAGAAAATAAAAACACAATAAAAAACAAAAAATAAGAAAAAAATGCAATGACAATAAACAAGGCCCGGGACAGTCATTAAAGGTAGTTGGGTTATTTTTAGAGAGTGAGTGCTTTTCACATGGACAGCTGTATGTGGGATGCTCGAGGGTAGGCAGAAGAGAAAATTTATTTATATATGCCAAGGAAGGACGGACGACAAACATCGTTTATCAACAGGCGATAGAATAGGGTTACATTAAACCAGGTAGTTTTATACATCTACATAAACTTATAGTCAATTCCTAGTTAGGGTCAAACTACTAAGTAAAGTCAACAAACTAATAAATTCTCCCAGCGAGACGGAGGGAACAGCTGTTGCCACGCATGACAGCCAGCAGGATCCTCTGAATGAGGAAAGTAAATTCCCTAGGGTCCTTGGACCGCGAAGAACAAAGATGTCCCAATTTCTTTAGGGAAGTGAGGGTCCCGGAGCCAAAGAAGAGACCAACTTATAGTTGTTTGTTGCTCCTTCAGAAGATTCTTGTTTTGACATTTTTATAAATTATGAAGCATTTAGATTTTTTCTCATTATTCTAAAATATCAATTATAAATTTTAAAATATTATTTTTATTTATGAAATCGGTTTTAAAGCTCATTCTTCTTTGGCATCGATTTTAATTTTTGTTATCGAATATATTTAATCCCAAATACAAGCCTGGGTATTTGTCAATTTATAGATTTTTTGATTGATCGGATCTAGAAATTGAGTGGTCGCTCGCTGCGCTCGGTCGCGCGCTGCGCTCGCGACATAATAAGACATCCCATGATAAACTATACACCAAAATTTTTTGTGCAATCAAAAGGATTATTCTCAAATTTTCAGGATAGATTTTTTTGGTTGAGGTGGCGACGTACCTCTCTTGCACAATGTCTAAAACACACAGTACAACCGGACAGGCTATCAATTCTATCCTTTAACGTTCGTGGACTCTGCCAGACCTGGAAACAACAAGCACTCTGTAATGACATGGATAAATACCGTGCGGACATCGGCTGTCTACAAGAGACCAAACAAAAATCTGGAATGGACCTAACCTATGGAAATTACCGAATGATCTTGCTACCTTCCGACTGCAGACACTATGGACAAGGTTTTGTGATTCACAAGAGGCTCGGTGTCAAACGCTGGTGGAGAATTACAGATAGGATTTCAGCAATCCAAGTACAAATCGGCGGTAAAGGCAGGCCTAATGCAGTCGCAACGGTCATTAACGTATACGCCCCGCATAGTGGCAGAATCGTCAACGCTCCTGAAGAAATCGATGAATTCTATGAGGTACTGACCCGGACATACCTATCCTTGCAATCGTCTACCCTCCTGCTCGTCGTCGGCGACTGGAACGCCAAGACTGGCATCCGTCGAGGCACTGAAACTTTTATTGGACGGCACGGAAGAGGATATAGAAACCTCCCAGGAGCCCTATTGGCTAATTTCTGTAAAACACTCGGGCTATTCCTATGTAACACGGCCTTTGATCACTCTGCTCGGCACAAGTCTACCTGGACTGGCAGGAGACGTGGTGAAGACGGGAACTATGTGCCGATCTACAACCAAATTGACTATATTGTGTGTCGCCAAAGAGACACATGGCTTCTACAAGACTCTCGTTCTTACGGGGGCTCGGTCGTTGACAGTGACCACAAGATAGTCATCGGCAGATTCAACCTGAAGAAATTATATGTGCTGGATAAAACAAATCGTCAATTCCCTCATAAATCGGACAGATACTTGTCAGTTGTGCAAAAGGAGCTTAAGCTGAGGGCTGAGAACACCAAAGATATGGATAGCAAACTCGCACTGAAAGGCCGGCGTGCTGGCATCCAAAAACAAATAAAGACCCTAAACCTCCAATATGGCCGGGATATCCTGGCTTCCCGTCTTGGAGAACTGGAAACCCTCAAAGATAATGCACGCACGTTTATGGCTTTACGGTTTCCTTGTTTATGTTCCTGCGGGAAGTGCTAATAATAATAATAATAATTTTCAGGATAGAAACGTTTTTAATGGTCGACGGAAACAGTGTAACCAATATTAATTTTTTGATTTCAGGCTCTACAAATTTAAGTAGGGAATTATATCAGGAAAACTTGAAACCTTGGAAAAGAAAAATTATTTGGTAAAACTAAGAGTGATATTGATGCTATACTAAAGAAATTTGAGGATGTGATTTTCAAAACTTGGAGTTATCTTCCGGATTCTTTTTATGTATAAAAAAAATTTTATATGGACTTTTGACAATATTTGTGTCTACTTATATGTGTGAACAAAGATTTTTGCACATGAATTATATCAAATCAAAATTAAGAAATAAAATTACCAGACTGAATATACAATCAAACCTCTACTTAAAATTTTCTAATTACGACCTCTACTTAAAATCCTCCAAAGAAATAAGAAATCACATTTATCATTAATGAGACGAATTTATTTTCTTGAAATAAATTCTAAATTATTATTGAATTTTCTGAAACGGAATTGTGTCAAAATTTTTAAAATACCATCTGGTGGCGCTCAGAGTGGAGGACAGGTTGAGCGCGTATATCCAGACACTAGTGTTGCAGAAGACCTAAAAGAGCATGCAAGCCGAGACGAAGCACGAGTCATCGATGTATGCTGAGAAAGTTCAATTGAAAATAAATCCAAAAACCGGACATGATGAGAATAATTCTTGGAAAAGTAATCACGCGAATTGAAAGATTAGCAAATACAAAACTGAATGGAGTGAACCTGTTCAAAGCAACAAAGCCGATTGAATATTTTCAAACTTTAAAATAAAATTTTGAAAATAAGAAAACGATCAAATCGTTATTCACAAAGCCAGTACATGATGGTTATTTAACATTTATTTATATATAGTTGTGGGTGCGCAGATCGCTTCTTATAAAATTTCTGAAATTATTGCGAAAACTTCCAGTTCTCATATTATTGCAAAAAATGTAATAATTCCATCACTGGAAGTAATAATATCGGATGTAAGATGATTCTAAAAGATGCTTTTAAAATTATTAAAACTCTACATCTTAGCAATGATTCGATTCGTCGAAGAATTGATGAAATGGGTGATATGTAAAAGAAATTCTTATTGCTTCAGCAAAGTAAGTTTTTTTTACAAATTGTCAATGGTTGGAAGATATAAGGAATTTGTTTCTCTTCTTAAAAAGATTCTCCATGTGTCATTCATCGTATTTTACATCGCCATCAACTGGTATCGAAGATTTTATGTCATGATTTACATCAATCTTTAAACATTGTAATCAAAACAATTAACAAAATAAAAACACGAAGCAAATGTGATAGTTTTTTTAGAAAGTTTTGTAAGGATGCTGGTAAAGATTTTATTCGACTTTTATTACACATGGAAGTAAGATGGCATTCAAAAGGAAATGCTTTAGAAAGATTTGTTAATTTTTACGATGCAAATAGTCGCATTCTTGCAGACTGAAGAAAACTTGGTTTGGTTGAAGAGATCATTTCACGAAAAAATGATATATGTGACCGTCCATAGAATAAACACGCCGTTGAATGGACACTAGAGCATAAAAAGCATAATAAATAGCAAATTCTATAAATAATTGATTGAAAATGCATTTTTAATTAATTAAAATATTAATAGTTAATATTTTTAATTATTTTTTAAGCGTGCAAAATGGGTTTTGTGAAACTGAAAGCTTCGGATCTAAAAATAATAAAAGAAATTCAAGACGGCCAGTCAATTGATGAGCCGGATGGGAATGTCGACCGTAAGAAAAGATTTCGACACAAAAACTTGATCAAAAAAATGATATTCAATGAAGATAAAGTGTATATTTTACACAAGGGCCTTCGGTTACGTTTTTTTGTGAGGACGAAGTGGAACTAAGGGAAAAAACCTTAGAGGTATTCAAAAAAGTTTAAAAAATTTAGGCGGAGCATAACTACAATCATTTCGGACGAGATAGATTGTTTAGTAAATTGCGAACATCCTATTATTCCATATCTCGTCGAAAGATTGCTGATGCTATAAAAAAATGTGTTCATTGTCAGGTATTTTTTATGTTTCAAATTCCTAGTCATTAAAGTTGATGGCCACTAAGCCTCCTATTACGCCAATAATTGTTAAAAGACCAAGAGATCGTTATATAGCTGATTTACCAGATTTACGAAGATATAGTGACATCAATGATTCATTTTCTTGGGTATTTATAATTTTAAATACAAGCTCTTTTAGATTCTGGTCATCGTCGACTCTTTTTCAAAGTATGCAATTGTGGAATTAGCCAAGACAAAATCGGCTAAAGAAATATCGGATTTATTTTAGAACGTGTTTTACTATGTCGGACCACCACGGATTTTACATACTGATAATGGAAAGGAATTTACTAATTCCTATATGACTAAATTGTGTGAAAAGTACAATATTTATCATATCTCCGGAAGACCGCGAGCTCCCTGGATACAAGGGCAAGTTGAGAGGTTTAAAAACTGAAATTATTAAATAAAATTTAGGTTAAACCAAAGCGTAAAACGTTGGATAATTTCAACAAGCTCGTCATCTGGTCTATTTGGACGCTATGTAGAAATTATGAAAGATATAATTTTTGATTATAACAACACGATGCATGCCACTACGAAACAAATTCCTTTTTACATTTTTATGGGCTGTGAATATCCAAATACAATATCAGATCTGGATCTTGAAGGGATGAAGGCATATGAGATCGATTCCGCGATATCTGATGCACGAGAACATGCATACACGAATATAATTATTTCCGGAGAAAAAATGATAAATAAACGAATTTTTACAAATTTAATGAAATTACTATTCTTCTTAAAGGAAATTTTGTCAACATGATTGATTTCAAAAGAATAATGAAAACATTTGCAAAAAAATTATTGCTTTATCGACATAATTTTTCTATAAATCAGTTTAAAAACATTTCACAACTATCTGAGATTAGTAAATATTTTAGTCAAAACAATATTATGACATATTGTCAACATTTGACGGAAATAAAAGCGGATATATCGGATTTCAATTTTGTCATTCATAACACACAATGTGAAAGAAATAGACTGAAAATTAATTCTTAGCAGAGCATAACTCAATGTGTTCCCACTGCATGAAATGGAAGACCGTCGATCACTGTGCCACTAGATGTGAGAAGATGGTACATGAGGATTATGTCAGGAGGCATGATGAAGTAGTGAGATGCATCCACTTTCATTTTTGTCGAGAATTTAGACTCAAGAATAAGAAAAACTCAAAACACATTCGATAATTGAAAAATAGTAATTCCTTCGGACTGTCTGGCAGAGGAAACCCATGCTTGTTTTCTACACTTGATGTCTCACGGAGGCGTCAACAAAATTGAATTTCTCTGTCGCCGGCATTAGTTTATCGTGAAAAGTGAGTTCATAAAAAAGTCATATTCTAGAGACTGGTTGAAAGCCATCCTTCTGTCCACCGCTGGCCTCCTCTTGGATGATGAATCGACTCGAATCGGGACCTGTCTTCGTCTGGGAATTCCCCTTTGCCACTCTCAGCGGTGCAAGTGCGGCCACATGATTGACCTCGATAGTCTCCACCCCCTTTCGTCCCGCTTAAGCACCGGGCGTATCCCGAGACACGCTGGCCTGAACCACGTCGTTAAACAGGCCCTCAATGCCGCAGGCTTCCCTTCTGTTCTGGAGCCTGCCGGCCTCGACCGTGGCGACGGCAAGCGTCCAGACGGAATGACGGTCTTTCAATTCTCGGAAGGGAAATGTCTCGTTTGGGATGTTATCTGCGCGGACACCTTTGCCCCCGGGACCGTTGCTCAGTCTGCGTCCTCCCCCGGCTTCGCTTCCCGTCGGGCTGAGGAGACGAAGCGGAAGAAATTCGCCTCTCTCCCACCAAATTACCACTTTGTCCCGATTGCTGTGGAGACAAGTGGAGTGATAGGGACGGCCGGAGTGTCGCTTCTGACCGAAATTGGGAAGTGCATCTACAAGTGCACGAAGGACCACCGCCAAATCGGCTGGCTGTACCAGAGAATATCAATCGCAATCTTGCGAGGTAACTCGCTTGCAATCCGAGGTGCAGCCACTGCTGACACTTAATTAGCTATTTTGAAGAACTCTTTTTCTAAAAATAAATAATTAAGATAAAAAAGTCATATCAGAGTGCGATGTCTGCAAGTTTTCTCTTCCACATAAAGTTAAGTCTATTTTAGTAATGGATAGTCGAACGCTTTAATCAGACAATTACGAGATCACTATCGAAGTTGAAGTGTCCTAGTGAAAATAAATGAGTCTCCATTCTTGAATATTCGGTGTATTGCTACAATACAACGATGCATTCATTTTCGTATGAGATCCCATTCAAGCGTTATCGAGGAATTCTAGGAACAAATCTGTTAACGATCATCGAATCTGTAGAAGGTGGCATATTTTAAATAGGCTGAAAAATCGTCAGCAAAAACATCTTTTAATTTCGAAATACATCCGATCGGTGGTGATGACTAAAAGAGGATGAATAGAAAAATGGGCGTGCATTGTAGTAAATAAAATTATGCCATAGGGGACAAAGTTGTAAATTAATTTTTAATCTTATTAAGGTTCGGATTGCAAAGGGTTACGGAACGAATCCAGCTTTAATGTTGAATAAATTCGAATCCAAGTACAGTGCAACCCCTTATTGGGGCGACCCCGGACGTGGGGCACCCTCGGGTTTTGGGGCAATTTGAATTTCTATTAGGAGTTTTTCTGTTTATTCTTTATAAGATAAACCCTGTTATGGGGCATTTAATATTTTATATATTTGTTAGTTATAATTTTTGAATTTTATTTTGTAATAACTAGGGCCAACATTTTTTTAACCTTAAAAATTGAAAAATTTAACCTTAAAAAGTTAACTTTATTAACCTATAAACCAAAATTTTTAACCTTAAAATTAAAAAAATTTAACTTTATTTATTCTCAGGTTAAACCTGTAAAGTATAAATAAGAAACAATAAAATACTTTAAAGACTATTCATGACATAATTTTCCAAATTTTGTGTAGCAAAGTTTCTGTTTGACCTCATAAAACTCCTAAATTGCGAAAAGCATCGTTCGATAGATGCCGAGGATGGTTGACAGTTTTGAAGTAACGAATAATCTTCCGGAGAGATATTTTTATTATCCATATTAATAATTTTAGTCATATCGCTCTCTAAAAATCTCTTCTCTAAATATTTTTTGATCCCTGCTTCATCCTTCCCGAAGTCAAGTGTACTTAACGTCGAATATGCAAATTCTATTGTACATTCGTTACTTTCAAGTTGTAATATTTTCTCTATGAGATTAATTACTATATGAAAAACCTAGAATATGTGAATAGTTATGCGAAATTGCACATAAGCTTTTGACTAGTTTTTCACTTTTCAATGCATTTTTGGTGGCAGTCACTAGTATTCCTTCGTCCTCAATCAAATCAAAAATGTTAATCACTGAGATTAAATTTCTTGAATAAAAAGATGCAGCCTTTAACCAGGTGCCCCATCTCGTCAACACAACTTTCGAGGAATTCCAATTTCGTAAAACAACAATTTTCGCTTGTGGTTCTTCTGACAGAAGCTTGCACGCTAGCTATCACATCATCAACTTCTGGATAAGATTTTCTGACCTCCATTGAACAATTATGCAAAATATGGGTGACGCAATTAACATTAAAAAGATTAGAATATAAATTTTTTAAAATTTTCCCGGCTAAATCATTAATTAATTAAAACAATACCGGATGTCATATACCGTGCAGCATCAAAAATGAGAAGCATAAAATTATCCCGTTCAACCATAAGGTTTCGAATGGCATCATCAACGATCTGTGCTATGATATTTTTTGTTGGCGCGGATTCGATTGGCTTGAATGAGACCAAATAAGTAATTGTAGGGAGTTTTATTGATCCCATCAAAACGGCGACATAACGTTTGTTTCGAATTTGAGTTTCATCGGTTATTGTAAAAATTTTTTGTTCTCTAGAAAATAAACTTTGATGGAATACTTGAATTTGTCCCTAAAAGATCCTATGTATTCATTTGCAATATATTTTGCACAATTCCTTGCTTGTGATTGCGAAGGAAGGGAAATTTTGTTTCTTTCGAAGATATCAACAAATAAAGGCATTGATAATTTATTTAGCGGAATGTCACATTTAGAAAAGCCTTAGTCACCCTCAAATTCCAGTTTCCAATTTCAGATTCATCTAATTTTTGTTGGCTAAATGTAGTCAAACGATCTATATATTATCGAAAAATCTATACCAACGAAAGTCTTATGTTTCTTTGATATCCTGTGGAGGTTAACAAAATGCTTTTTCGAGCACTTTACTGTCGTTAAGCATAGTTTAAACAATTCATCGTTGTTATTTAACTGAAATTCCTTTGGGAATTCGTTAACAATTAATTTTGCTTTAGTTAGATAAGACTTAGAAGTACGCGGCATACAACAAAAACTTGTAATTTACACGCTGTTTAATATTTATTTAATCGTATAATAATAATTTGTTGAAATAATTAAATAAAATAAAGTTAAAAAAATTTAACCTTACGATTTATTTTTTTAACTTTATAATTTTTTAAAATATAAAGATAGAACGTTTAAAAATAATATAAAAACAGTTTTTATTTAATTTTTATTTAAAATATTAAAATTTAACTTTATTAACTTTATCACCCCTAGTAATAACTAATAATAACGTGTTTCTGTTGTTTGATGGATGTAATTTTGATGGATGTGAAGGTTCTGAGGGCTTCAGAGAACCCGATAATATTGATAAACATTCATTTCTCGACAAGGTCGTTTTGGATCGATTAATTTGACAATGGATCGATTAATTTAAAAGTACCAATTTGGAGCGAAAATAACGGATCATTTCCCGACAAGTAAAGACTAAAATTGTTAGATGAAATTAAGAATAAACATCTTTTGGTTTTAAATTAACAAAACGTTAGTTTTTTTCGTTAATATTAGAAAACCCCTCTATCTGGGGAAACCCCTGTTTTTGGGGCACCTAGTGCCCCAAAAAGAGGTTAGACTGTATTCCGATACTTGTAAAATACGTACAATTTTGTCAATTCATGCGTAGAGGTCGAATTTTCAAATGGTGAGAAAAAATCGGTGTTGATGTGGCGTTTAAAACAATGGACAGGTTGCCCATCGGGCCCATGTCACATATTAAAAAGAAAATATAAAAATTTCAAACAGAAATCGACTTGAAAGGAATAAACCAAACAAACTTTTCGTGGAGGGCAAACACGAAACTTAATATCTATATTTAAAACCAATATAGGTTCAGGATCAAACTGTTAAAAAAGCATCGGAAACAAATTTTAAAGATTTGTTTTATAATTGTTCACAAGCAAAAAGATATCCGCATTTGATTTCTCATTTTTCATCTTGTTTGATCTGATAAGAGTGTGTAATGTACTTTGGGAGTATATTCACCATAAACATATACACCATCGGCTACACAATATTACAAACTAGACTTTTATAATAACTCAGATGTGGGGAATAAATGGCGGGTACAAACATTATAATAGACTGTTCTTTGATTTGTCCAGAATGTATAATTATTATGATTATCAAGTCATATTGAAAGTCATATTAAAGTATAAAAGGGCAAATATTAAAAAATTTTAATAGAAATTGACTTGAAAGGAATAAATCGAAATAAAATATAAAAAAGATGAAATTTAAAACTGTATAATCACAAAATTAAAGTTCATAAGAATTATTCCTTCATAATCAATAGAAATAGACCAATATAGAAAAACATAAAAACGACAACAAACTAAATCAACTACGTGTATCAGCGTGCTCTAAATTATTACCATTAGGCTTGCCATTAAAAATATTCTAATTAAAAAATTTTTAATAAATATAAATTTTATTTATATCAATAAGACATCTCATGATGAACTATACACCAACAAATTAGGGTTACGAACAAATTAGCAAGATTCATTAACTTTTCTAGTCATCCTAGTCTCTATCATCTAACTATTCTGACGTCCCTCAACTTGTAGTAGCTTATATCTCGTGTTATTTGCTGTGTTCAGAAGATGATATGATAATTGATATAATTATTTTTAATCATGTTTTATAGCCCCCAACTGATTTTTGATGAAATCAATGCTCGAGAAGATAGTTTGGAAAACACTGCAAATAGACCAGAGAGGTATCTTTAACAATGGAAGATGGTGGAATATACTGAAGTTGTTATTCTAGGAATCAGGAGGAAAATGTGCTACAATAAGATCAAATGTCGGCAGCCCAAACATTAACAAGTTATGTGATGATTCGAACAGACCACTGGTTGATGTAGACCAGTGATTCTCAACCGTGGTGCATGTGCACCATTTTTGGTACATGGAAAATACTCGAATGGTGCATGGAAAAAAAATTGGTACATGGTATTATTTTTTTATTATCAGTAATTAGTACATTACGATGGTTAACCATTATCATTTGATACCTATAAATACTCGTGTCAATCACATGTCTGGTAATAATTCATGTACGCCTCGGATTTATCGTAAAGAATATCTGAAATATGGATTTATCCCTTCCAGTGGAAACAAATCTAGGCCTTTTTGCATAATCTGCAAAATTTCTTTGGCCAATAGTTCAATGAAATTATCAAGATTAATACACCATTTGAGGACTAGACATCCAAATCTAGTCGGATCTTCGCTTGAATATTTTCAAAATATAAAAAACAAGATTGATGAACCTACAACTCTTCAAAAGTTAATCACTCATCATGCTCTTGCGCGAAAAAGTATTCCTTTTAACCTATTTCATAGATGGGTTACTTGCATCCTACAAAATTGCCCATATTGTTGCTAAAAATAATGATACCCATGATTTGGGAACAAATAATTAAAATTTTATTATGTTTTCCAACAACATATCTTGTGGAATCAGGATTCAGCGTAATAAACAGAATATTGAGCGATGAACGTAACAAGCTTGATATTTGCTCGCGAGGAGATGTCAGATTATTTTTAACACGCTTGGACCCTGATATTCAGGAACTAATTAAAATGCATGAAAGCCAAGGCTCTCATTAAATAGTTAAAAAAAGATTTTAAGTCAATAAAATTAATTAAAAAATTAAATAAGTCTTTGTTTCTTTGGTACACGAAATAACTTGGTTTGGTACACTGACGTTTTTTTTGGTACATCAAAAAAAAGGTTGAGAACCACTGATCTAGATCAACATTGCATATTTCTGTGAACATGTTGATTAGGCCCTACGTGATCAGGGGTGTTTTCAAAACTTCCAAAGGCCCGAAAGACATTTCAAGACGTTGGTCTTTTTTTCACGTTTCGTAAAGGCATTGGGAAAGAAGCACATGTGAGCATCGAAAATAACTTCTAGGATCTGAGTCTAGCAAAACAGAGTTTTGTTGTTCTCTAATGTAAGATAAACTGATTTTTTCCCAAGTTATATCCAAATTGAGGTGTTTCTCGTATTTTATTTAAAAAATAAATACATATGAGTAAAAAATACAAGAAAATCATGTCAATTTTAGAAAAATATTTAAATTCTTGTAAGTGGATGTCAAAAACTGTAGGCTGGATGGCACAATGCAAAATACTCTTAAATAAAAAGCTTTAAACCTGAAGGCCCATATTTTTTAAAAATTTTTAATTTTAAATGTTTATTTTAGTCTTATTAATAAAAATGTTGCGTTTTAAAGAATTAAATACTTCTTGCAGTCTTCTCCGAACTGTAAATAAATTAAATTGAATATTTATCTCATCATTATTAGACCGTATCTACAAAAGTTTAATTGTATGAAAAAAACCTGGAACTATCGACAAAGTTCTACAAATATGACATTCGGTATTATTGGCTGTATTACACCTTTTTTACTTTTCTTTTATAAATTTTCATTTTGCTGTGAGAATTTTCCACATTGGTTCCAGAAATTCACAGCTTAAATTTACTCTATCTTGTCAACTGTCGTGGCTCGTACGCCGACCACTTAGCAAATCAGAAAAAAAAGTTTGATGATTCTTAAAAACCTAACCAGATTCCATCTGGGTCCTGAAACGTACATCAACGTGTACAGAATGAGTGTACAGCCTCAATATGGCTACGATGACTGGTTCGGTACGGAGGAGAGTGACTACCTTATCTAACAGTTGGGAAAGACAAGACGTTTCGCATTGAAACTGGCTTATGGAATACAACTTGATAAAAGGCTAAAAGACTCTCAAGAATCCTCTCTGTCCCCTATCCGGATAGTTCTGAAGAAAAGTTATGTTAAGTAGTTATAATTGGGGTTATCAAGGAAAGAGACACTTCGGTACTTTGTTTCTTTATCTCCCCGTTGATAATCTTTCCTTGTTTTTTTGGGTTTTCGTTTTTCTTGAACAATAAAGAACTATTCTATAAGATTATTAACCCAAACAATTAAACTTATTCAAATTAATTTCCTGGTAATATTTCTTGAGCATTTATGGCTGTAATGTAAAAGAAGTACAAAGCTATATGCGTTCACACAATCATTAGGCCTAATTCCTGCCAGACCCTGAACGATGTATTTTTTTGATATTTTCGAGCCAATTTTCATAATATTTTTGTGATCATCAATTTTGAATTTTTTATTTGAGAAATGTAAGTTTTAATGGTCTCTAGTGCTCTGAAAGCTTCCGATAGCTCAACTTTTTTTAACATAATCCTCCTCATTACTTGTTTCCTAATTTTAGTCATTAAATAAAATCAAGTACTGATTGAAATTTTTCATTTTCTCGAAATTACCCTTCTAAAAATTCAGTTAGTTCTTCATTTTCAATATAGCCATATTCAAGAAATGCATCATTGATTTCACATTTTTTATGTCGTTAAGATGAGTAATGGATTAGGATTAATTGATTCTATATCGTCGTGATGTTTTTTTAGCTTAAGACCATTTCGGATCTTGAACTTTTCTTTCCATCCACGGCTTGCTTTAAATGTTCCATTATTTTCTCAAAATTTAAAAACCTTTGAAATGATTATTGAATCAGATAAAATTGCTCCCTTTGAGTCAATTAGGTTAATCCATGCTGCCAGTTTCTCATCAATTTCATTAAACTTGAGTTTAGGAATTCTTGTAGCTTTTAATGTTTTTATGATAGTCCCGTTTAATAGGTCGGATTTTGACTTAAAATCGTTTATCGCTCTCGGAGAAATCGTCTCCTTCAGTCTGACGGAAAAAATTCTTGAAATTTGTGGAGCAGATATTGACAGTTTTGCAGAAATATAACGAAAAATAGAAATTTTTTCGTAGATAGAAACTCTAGTACAGCGCCACATCTCAAGAAAACATTGTGTCGTGTAATTTAAATAATAATTAATTTAATTAACAATTAAGTATAAATTTTTTTTCAAATTAATGACGAGCAGATTTGCAGTGATGTTTGTAGAATTTACTCACAGCACCGTCCCACGTTAGTACCAGTGGTACTATAGTTCCCTTTGCTTTGTGGATTATCCCAGTTCATTTGATCGTACTTATGAAGCTTCTCCACCTCAACTTTCTTTAAATTTACTTATTTAACCCCCATTCCCCCCTGAAATTAAAAGTAATGCGGCAAGAATAAAACTTTCTTTAAATTTTTTGGTGGGTGATCCCAACAAGCGTGATTTTGTTCCTCATTTTGGCGAGTACAAAGATGCCCGGCTTGTTATTCTTGACCATCAGATCTGTACATATTATTGTGTCAACACGAATCTCCACAGTTATTCTCAATAACTGACTAAACAGAATAAATGACTATATAATCTTCATCATATTTCCATCTTCTTCTTTCTATCATTTTATCTCAAGCGATAAGAAGTTTTGAATACGCTTTTCAGTGCTCCCGATAATAATTGTTCCATTTTCGACTCCGTTATTGAATTCGGATTTTGAGCACCTATAAACAAGTAGAAAGGTATTTTTCCGGTTTTGGAATGTATTGTTTATTGTAAGCATAAACAATGTCTTTAATTATGGTACAATATCGCCCAAAATATCCACAAGAGGCACTTGCTGATGATATCCAACATTTTATGCTTTGGTTAGACTTTAAAAAATAAAAACCATCAGCCAACCTCTCTACTTGATTGAATATTTTTAACAGACTTGGTCAATTAACGAATTACAGAATTCTTTTGTCTGTTTGGAGAATGATTGGCGGTCCGATGTAATAAAAAACATTTTGGAATAGGTTGGCTATTTTGCAAGCTGCTTTAGCCTAAATCGTGTAGTGTGTTTTCTTTGTTTTCTCTGATTTTTTTGATTTTTTGAAGAATTTCTTTGGTGAGATTCACATTACGCATAGTTCTACGCATTTTGTATAAATTAAAAAGTAGAATATTTCTTTAAAATATTTAATTAATTGTTAATATTGATGTATAAAATAACTATTTATATATAGGGTTTTCCACACTTTTTTGAGACTTTTCACGCAATTTCGTGTAAAGTAGATTATCGGCTTTTCGTTTCAAGCAATTCTGCCACTTTTTCAAGCAATTTCGTGCATAAGAAGATTATCAGTTTATTGTTTCAAGCAAATTCGCTACTTTTTCAAGCGATTCCGTCACTTTTTCAAGTAATTTCGCCATTTTTCAAGCAATTTCGCCAAATTCTTAATATTTATTTTTTAAAAATATACTCGTTTTACTAATATAGATTTTAGTTTATAGCTCTATGAATGAATTATTATTTATTCAAAAAGGAAAGCCGAAAAAGAGAGCAAAATTAATAAGACAAAAAATCATTAAGTTTAATCAATTTCAATTTCTAATGGATCAGTGAAACTGTTTTAAACATCGATGAATAGTGCTTTTGCTGATGACTAAATTTTGTTCTGAAAAAAATTTATTTCGTAAATCACGTAATGTTATCGTAGGGTGACAATCGACCCATTCTCTAATTTGATTTTTTTGATTTTCATTCAGCTTTGATGATCTATTTCCACCTGTTGGTTTTTTAAATATTCTTCCCTCATTATGAAATGTGTTAACTATTGAAACTATTGTACTCCTTGGAAGTTTAAGTATTTTTGAGATTTCCGTATTGCTTAGTCCTGAATTTGAGTGAGTTATTATCAATCTTCTAGTATCATTGTTAATTTTGTTTCTACTCATGACAAAAAATGTAGTGTTTAATAGGTTTATAAATGTATTTAATTGACATAAAAAAATAAATTTATTTTTAAAATAAATATAAAAAAATTTGGCGAAATTGCTTGCAAAAGTGTGGAAAACCCTATATTTTTTAAATACTTTTAAGCCAGGTGTCCATTTATCCGCGTGTCTATTTATCCGACTATGACATTTTCAACCACTGACTGAACAGAATGAATGACTTTTTTTAATTAAATAAGCTATTAAATTTATATTGGTGTCATTTTTTGACAAAATCTCGGTTTTGGAACACATTCAAATTAAAAAAAATTTCACATGATTTACATATTTTACCAAAAAATATTCAAAATTTTTAATTGACAAACTTTATTCAAAGATAATTATTCAGGGTTTCTCAAAAAAGATTTTAGTCCATAATTACAAAATTTAATTGTCAATAAATAATTTTATAAGTTTTAAACTGATATTTTTATATATTTCTATATTAAAAAATGACTTAATCAAAAACTATGTTAAGAATTTGTTTTAAATAATGTACTCATTGCAATGTAAATTGAGTTTCTACAGTCCGTGGAGAGTCATGTTTGTAATCTTGTCACTTGTCTGTGTTTCTAATGTTTCCATTTAACTACCTAGAAAGTTGAAAAATTGGCAATGCTTTTTACAAAAGAAAGTCTTATTTTTAAACGATGAGACTACAATTAAACCTGTAAATTTGATTATATAATTTAATTAGAACATTTGATACAAAGATCACTTTGAACTTTGATGACGTTTATGCTCCAACCGATTTTGTAAGAACTTAATAAATTAATTAAAAAAACAAATTTTAAATATGAATCTCCCAGAATTGAACAAGGATTATTAAAATATACGTAATTGGATAATCTAATACGTTTTATAGAGTATAATAGTCAAATATCTAAACTTAAACCGAAAATGAACTCATAATTAAACTCGAAATAATTATTTCACCGAGTTTTAGAAAACGAGAGGCTGAAATATTTACATACCGTAGAACTCAGAAAAGACAGGTAAGATAAATTTTAAATAAAAATTTGATGAAAGGGAAAGTATGATTTGACAAGTTAAAAAAATGTAAGAATTTCATAACTAGTAACTTTAATAAAAATAATTTAATTATAGTCACAATCACGCTGACTTTAAGCAACAAACAAAGATTGTTTAACTTCAGAAAATAATGGCATAAATTTTGACTGAAAGTAATGATTAGTCAAAATTATGAACCGACTAAATATGTCGATATTCCATTTCTATTTAATTTTGTATTTAATTTATTTTTATTTTTAAAAACATTTGGAGTCAAAATGAAAAATTTAAAACCGCAAGAAACGTTTGTATAAACTTTAATTTTCTTTATAGATGTCAAGAAAACAAATTTTGGCCGAATGTTTAGGCGAGCTTTTATTAATTGTACTCCTTTTATGGAGACAAAGTTTACTGACTTTCTTTACTAAAATTATGCAAATTTTAAACGTACATCTTAATAATAAAATGGTATGGTGTGTGTCTGTCTGTCTGTCTGTGTGTCTGTCTGTCTGTCTGTGCACACCCACATTCAAATTGTTACAAACCAGATCAAATTGTCAAAACCTTCCCTTTTGTAGTTATTCGATAATGAGGCACAATAAAAGGTTGATATCCTCTAAGAACCTTCCTGTCAAAAAATTTTAATAAGAAAGAATATCCTCGATGATGAGGTCCCCCAAAACCTTCAAGTCAATTTTCTGCGTTTTTGTTAAAATGAACAACAAGAAAGTCCTCGACTCACATGATGTGGTCCCCCAAAACCTTCAAGCCAAAAAATTAAAAAAAATTATTTTCTGCGTTTTTGTTAAAATGAACAACAAGAAAGTCCTCGACTCACATGATGTGGTCCCCCAAAACCTTCAAGCCAAAAATTAAAAAAAATTATTTTCTGCGTTTTTGTTAAAATGAACAACAAGAAAGTCCTCGACTCACATGATGTGGTCCCCCAAAACCTTCAAGCCAAAAAATTAAAAAAAATATTTTCTGCGTTTTTGTTAAAATGAACAACAAGAAAGTCCTCGACTCACATGATGTGGTCCCCCAAAACCTTCAAGCCAAAAAATTAAAAAAAATATTTTCTGCGTTTTTGTTAAAATGAACAACAAGAAAGTCCTCGACTCACATGATGTGGTCCCCCAAAACCTTCAAGCCAAAAAATTAAAAAAAATTATTTTCTGCGTTTTTGTTAAAATGAACAACAAGAAAGTCCTCGACTCACATGATGTGGTCCCCCAAAACTTCAAGCCAAAAAATTAAAAAAAATTATTTTCTGCGTTTTTGTTAAAATGACCAACAAGAAAGTCCTCGACTCACATGATGTGGTCCCCCAAAACCTTCAAGCCAAAAATTAAAAAAAATTATTTTCTGCGTTTTTGTTAAAATGAACAACAAGAAAGTCCTCGACTCACATGATGTGGTCCCCCAAAACCTTCAAGCCAAAAAATTAAAAAAATTATTTTCTGCGTTTTTGTTAAAATGAACAACAAGAAAGTCCTCGACTCACATGATGTGGTCCCCCAAAACCTTCAAGCCAAAAAATTAAAAAAATTATTTTCTGCGTTTTTGTTAAAATGAACAACAAGAAAGTCCTCGACTCACATGATGTGGTCCCCCAAAACCTTCAAGCCAAAAATTAAAAAAAATTATTTTCTGCGTTTTTGTTAAAATGAACAACAAGAAAGTCCTCGACTCACATGATGTGGTCCCCCAAAACCTTCAAGCTAAAAAATTAAAAAAATTATTTTCTGCGTTTTTGTTAAAATGAACAACAAGAAAGTCCTCGACTCACATGATGTGGTCCCCCAAAACCTTCAAGTTCAAGGTAAAATTAAAAAATTATTTTTTCTGCGTTTTTGTTAAAATGAACAACAAGAAAGTCCTCGACTCACATGATGTGGTCCCCCAAAACCTTCAAGGTAAAAAATTAAAAAAATTATTTTCTGCGTTTTTGTTAAAATGAACAACAAGAAAGTCCTCGACTCACATGATGTGGTCCCCCAAAACCTTCAAGGTAAAAAATTAAAAAAATTATTTTCTGCGTTTTTGTTAAAATGAACAACAAGAAAGTCCTCGACTCACATGATGTGGTCCCCCAAAACTTTCAAGCCAAAAAATTAAAAAAATTATTTTCTGCGTTTTTGTTAAAATAAACACAAGAAAGTCCTCGACTCACATGATGTGGTCCCCCAAAACCTTCAAGCCAAAAAATTAAAAAAATTATTTTTTCTGCGTTTTTGTTAAAATGAACAACAAGAAAGTCCTCGACTCACATGATGTGGTCCCTCAAAACCTTCAAGCCAAAAAATTAAAAAAAATTATTTTCTGCGTTTTTGTTAAAATGAACAACAAGAAAGTCCTCGACTCACATGATGTGGTCCCTCAAAACCTTCAAGCCAAAAAATTAAAAAAATTATTTTCTGCGTTTTTGTTAAATGAACAACAAGAAAGTCCTCGACTCACATGATGTGGTCCCCCAAAACCTTCAAGCCCAAAATTAAAAAAAATATTTTCTGCGTTTTTGTTAAAATGAACGACAAGAAAGTCCTCGACTCACATGATGAGGTCCTCCACAACCTTCAAGCCTCGTGAGGCCATTAATTAGCTTAGCTATCTTTTTTCGATGACATAAATTCTTTTTTGTTAAATTTTTCGTTAAAAAAATAAAATAAAAGCTCTAATTGTTATCGACCATGAATAGACTGTGCAATTATCAGATTTTGAAAACCACTAAAAGGAAAAAGCAAAAATTATTAGAGATTTACATAATTGATTCTTTTTACTGCCGAAACTGACAAATTCGATTATGCTACTGTTTAGATTTCTTAAAAGATAGAGGCAAATAAAATTTAAATTAGTCATGTAAATTTCAATTTGCCTATATTTAAATCTCCTTGATTTAACAGGCTTTAATTTTTTTTTCCTTATAATACTACAAAGATGAAGCTGATTATCATTTTCTTTACCGAAACAGACAAGTTCGATTATGCTAAAGTTTCAATTCCTTTAAACATAGAGGCAATTAAGTATAATGGCTTTGATTGGATAATACACTTTACATAAATTTCACTAAATAAATTTACGTAGAAAATTTAATATAAATTACTGATTCGCGTTTACAAAATCATAAGAATGTCCTATAAGAGAGATCTGAGAATGTTAACAAACAAGAGAATATGAACCATATAACAAAAAAAGAGAAACGAGGGAAGATGTGCTTAAATGGTGAGGGAACTTAGACAACAGCTGAACAAGGTCAGGACTGCTGTTAGACTCAACTACGGGTAATAGAATTATGCATTCTAGGTTATTGTTTGGGATGAATGTACGATGGCTCATAAAGGCGCATTCAAGCAGTTGACCGAACATATAGAGATATCAAGAATTGTAGCGACCATTTGTTTGGGGGAGCATTAGTTGTATTGGCAGGTGATTTTAGACAGACGCTGCCAATTATTCAAAGAGGGACGCCTGCGGATGAATTGAATGCCTGCCTCAAATCGTCATATCGAATTCAAGATCGGAATTCACAAAGCTTTTGCTAGATCTCCAATATCTTTTATTCCTCATTTTGAATTACTATACAAACAATATATACTGCCTATAATTGAACACGCATGTGGGTCGTGGATCATGCCATTGTCAATATCCGCACAAAACAAACTGGAAGTCGTACAAAACTAGTGCTTACGGATTTTACTGAAACGTGATAAAATGACGCCGACTTCGGATTTGAGAAATACACTCAACGTCAAAAAATTAGTGGACCATCTACCCGAGGTCCCCTTGAAGAGGAGTATCTTGATGAGAAGTGTGCTAGGAAATTTGAAAAAATCTCATCCCCCTTTTGTACGTTGATTAAGAATTCGAGACAAGAAAGAGATAAAAGGAGACGAACTGACACCGGGATCACTTAATTAGACGATTACTATTCCTCTTTCCTGTGTTTTCGAGGTTAAATAATAATGTCGTGGGACAAGACATAGCCAAGTAAGTGCTTTCTGTAACAATCTACAATCATTACAAACGACTTTATAATCAGGCTCGGGTAGAACAGTCCGCGGAAAATAGCAAAGTGTTTGTGGACGACAACCACAAGCAGAGGACATTTCAAATCAACTTGGACATCGACAGTCCGCCAGATATTTCACTGTCAAAAATGAGATTATCAGACAAGTCATTAGACATTGTGAAGTTTGCAAATTTTCGCGTTTTTTAAAAGTTTAAGATTATTTTAACTTTAGATAGGAAATATAAATCAAAATGTGTTTGCTTCTTGTCCAAATAAACGTGAAAATTCAAGTTATTACAATGCTGCGAACAGGAGAATGAATGTTCATAATAGTAAGTATACTTTTAGCGTAGGAGATAAAGTATTAATTAGAAAGATTAATAAATAGGTGGCGACTGGATAAGTTTGAGTCTCCGTATTATTCTGCTGCAGAAATAATTAATATTTTATCAAATAATCGCGTCGAGGGGGTACTTTAAATACACTCAACCCTCTCAAATTGACCAACAAAATTGAAGCAACCAAAAATGGCCAATTAGAGAATAAAGTCGATAATTTTAAAAAAAACTACTTTAATGTGTCTTCAGTTAGCATATTTTTTTAAATTAAAGAAAATTAAAACATTTTTCATCAACAAATTTTGGATCAAGTTTTTTTTAATGATTGCATCATTATAACAGTCACCGCCGGCTTCGAACAAATCGAACTATTCCTTTAACTCAGTCAATTGTTTTGACTTCACTGTTTCATCCTTCTATACTTTCTCCTTTCTTCATTTCCACTGTTTGCAAACGGTCTAGGCACGTGATGCCCACCTCCACGATAACTCTCCTCGGTGACCTTACCGTGGACCAAAATATCGGGTTTGTTGTGCTGGACAACAATCGAGGTGGATATGGGGGTATCCACCTTATTTCTCCCCCTCGAGTTCTCACACAGATTGAACTCGATGAGTTCGCAACTTTCTGGACCGCCTTAAGCCATACTTATGCAGAACAGAAGATGGAGAAACCTCACAAACTTGTTATGTCTTCATTTGTAATCATGGTAAAGCATACTTTCGCACTTCGTGGCTAAATGGTCAACGGTCATCGCCTTATTTTTACACGACTTTGACTGGGTCACCACACATAGAAGTGTTAGTCCCGACTTGTTGTAGATGAGCTCCAGACCCACGGCCTTCATAAAACCTTCCAAGGCTTTGCCCATAGAGTGGAGGATCTCTGAAGACCGAGCGAACAGTTTAATGTCGTCTATCAACATGAGATTGTTGATGCTAAAACATCGATGTTCGATCGATATTTGTTCGAATTGGGCAGTGAGGACTCTACTCAGCGGTTCTAGGCAGAGGACAAACAGCAGCAGAGGCATACTGTCGCTCTGTAATATGCCCCTCTCTAGCTTAACCTCGCCTATATCGCATTTGTTGTAGTGTAGATGCACGTTCCACCTGTCCATCACAGTTGCAACAAATTTGATAAATCAAGAAGGCAACTTGAGCCTTCGCAGACACTCAGCGAGGTAGGCATGGTCAACCGAGTCATATGATAATAAATATGTCCAACTATTCATTTAATCATTTAAACGAATTAAAGTTGATTTTATCAGAGATTTTTAATCAATGTTTTCCAGACAATGTTATCAAAACTGGAATTAATCCATTCCTTAAATCTTGAAATCTGAGAGAACAAATTCCAAAAAATTAGATAAGTTTAAATACTGTTGAATTGATTGATCTGATGGATACTAATCGGAACTTTATTAAAACAGGTGAGACTTTGAAATTAATTCATCTAAAATTTACTTGTTGTGTACTTTTTAACAATCTTTCGCTAAGATGAGACATTTTTGGTCAAATTTTAAATAATTTTAGATTTTGTAGTTTTAGTTAGGACGACATATTCAAAAGAAATTAACTAACATAGTAATGAAGATAATTTAAGGAAAGTGTTTTAAAATAATGAAGATTAGGAGCAATACATGTTAAAAGAGTGGTGATAACCCCACTAAACTTATCCCATTGACAGATATTGTGTAAGCTAAAATATTATTTATGAAAATATACCATGGGAAGATGCTCCTGTTAATTCGGCTTCTTTAATCGCATCGTAAGCTATTCCAACGGCCTCACTTTGCGTGGTGTATATTCCAGATAACTGGCAATAATTATAAAAAATACTGTGTGGTTATCCAATTAAATGCAATGTCTCCTCCAGGCCCGATTGTCAAAAAATAATTTGTATTTTCTACTATGATAAAAGATCTTTTTCAAACGTATAAATTCCTCCTTGTACACAAATACAAAAATTATGATCCAAAAATATTACAAATATTTAAATATGCCGATAATTGGTCTGGAAGTATGAATGCCGGCAGGAATCCTTCGATGAAGGTTATCAAAATCACTGGGTTCACATTATAAGACAGTCTAAAAACAAATAAATTTGAAAAATACGTATAAAAACGACGAATCTGCGCTGTCATTGCACGAAATACGGCCATATTTCCAGAAAAACCAATAATTGCATTATTAGTTATATGGGAGATTTTGATCAAATTGTCATCATCTGATTTGTCAATACAACAATTCATTACAATGTTCGTCGGGAGTATTTGGAAGATAGGTAACTCTGGTATCTGAACCAAGAACAACCCCTCCCACATAAGGTATGACTACGACTGTTGTGAAACTTGTTGGATTCTAAAACAGAATTATAAAATTTCAAGCCACCATTCGAAACATTGTTATTAACTTAGCACGCTAAAATATTCATAAATATCACATTAATCACGGTTTAGTGTTATGACTACTTCAAAGACGCCACAGTCTGAAATTTCAGTTTTGAGATACAAAATCAAAGAAAAATTGGAGATAATTCTCCTTCAAAAAACAAGGGATTTTCTTCTTGCCTCGAATATATTTTATCAAATGGATTGTAATATAAACAATACAGATTACTTTTATTAATTACATTGCTAGGTTATACTGATGAAGAATTAATTAAAATTTATAAAAAGTTGCTGTCTCCGCAATCCAAATTCACTTTTTCAACTCCGGAAATTCAACATATGTTTTCAGCTGGCCACAAAGAGTATTTACAGGCAAATAACCTCTTCAACAAGAAAGTCACATTCGGTGATGGACACCCCAGAAGATGCTGTTTTTGTGGTCGACATGTCCAAAAAGCTTCGGCGAGTACTTTTATGCTTGGAAGGAATCACTATGGGCATATTCGTTGCATACCATTTTAAATTCTTTCCAGAATCCGAACAAGCAAAAGTCGAAAACTTTTATTAATTGTTTAAGTTTATGTATTATCACAAACAGTAGGGGCGAGAGAGTACCTACATTTGTCTCAGGGCCAACAGTGAGGTCTGTTTTTGTCGGTCACACTTTTATCATGTCACCCTCGTTAAAAAGGCAGGACCTTCATGGGTAGGTCTCGAAAAACGAAGGCTCTCGATGTCGATATAATGACTGGTCATCACTCGGAAATATACCGCAGTTAAAACAAGTCAGTTCAAACAAAGAAAAATCTCCAATTAATAAAGTTAATCTTAGTTCAATGTTAATGTTGGCCATAGGTGTAACATATTACTCATTATTAGTATTAATCAAAATATATTAGATTGTTAATTGTCATGTTTCAACTATTTTGAACACAAATATTTGACTTACTTTATTTCTATCGTCATCAACCATCATCTCCACGTCGATTGCCTTCAAATATGCAGAATAACTCCACTCCAGTTTATTTCCTTGAAATACTGCAGTCTTTGACTTGGGTGCCTTTTGTTTAATTGGTTCGGGCTTAGTAATAACACTTAATTCAAACATTTGATTCAACTTTTGGTTTTTTATGAGACGTGTTTTTCCTAAACTCGACGAATTCAGTCCAACATGCCAACAACCAACGAAATGAAGAAAACTATAAACTTAGACTGTCATAAACAAACATGGGCTTCCCGAAACAAGTACGGATTCAAATCATTCGAAGAATCCAAAATCTTGTCAATGGTTGACTTGTTGGCCACAATTTGGATGGGAGGCGGAATTTGTGAGTTTAGAAAGCAATTTATGATCGAACTGACTTTATGCCGTTTGAGCGAATCCTCACATTTTGATAAAAATAATTGCTAAAATGAAAAAACCACACAAACTTTATATTTTTGTATTTCTTCCCAAAAAAGCAAATTCGTTTCACAATTCGGTCCTTTGCTTTGAAGAAAGGATCGGAATTTTTTGTGAGTCTCAGAATCCTTCATCGCCGATCGAAAGTCGAGAATCTCCATCGCGCTTGGCTCACGTTTATTTTTAAACTCCTTTGAACGGTAAAACGGTCCTCGACCTCGGATTTGTTTTTTTCGTTGACCTGTGGTGGAACCAACCCATCAATTTCTTCTTTTTTCATTTTCTCTTCTGCCTTCTCCACAATAACTGGGGAAGGAGTGTCTCCAGTTTTGCTGAGAAGAAAGGCGGGAATCCATTTTGAGTTCAGACGATTGGCTACGTGGGTCTGCATTATATTTACAATCTTTGGTGGAGGAATATCATTCAGGAGTTTCCCCCACCCACCACAAAGAGCCATTGCCTATAAATATATATTTTTGGAATACTTTGTTCTGCTCTCGCTCACTGGCGGGAGAATTCTCACCAAAAAAGTATCGATTATTCAAATACCGCCCTTTGATCTCGATTAATTTGACATCACAGGCTAACTGTAGAGAAATACAGAGAAACGAGGACCTTTTCAGTGTGGGGAATCCTTTTAAAGATCTCCACGTCCTGCCAGCACTCAAAGTCCACCAAGGCGCCATTTTCCTTTAAAAATTCTTTAAAGTTTTCGATTTCCACCCTTCAATGAGCCAGAGAGGGTACCCTTGTGAGAAGAGTGTGGAGATTGTGACCTTTGGAGTCCTTTGGGGAGACTTTAGAGCCTCCTCGTCAAAAATAGGCTCCACATAGTCTTCCATGGGTTCAAAAGGAAAGAGCGGATCCTTCAAATAAAAAAGATTTAAAACTTTTTTTGCACATCCGCGGGCTACAAATAAATTGACAGCTTTAGATTTGGTCTCCAAGCTGAGAGTCACTGTTTTTGTCGGGACCTACAAAAGTAATTTTAATGTTCTTAAAAAACAACAAAAACGTTAAAAAATAACTTTTTTGAGACTTTCGACGTCTTTTTCGGTGAAAGAATTGAAAGGTTTGATCAATCTGTGGACTAAAATGTCCTCGATTTGCTTGAAGAGATCCTTCGAAGGACACTCCAATCTCAAAAAAATATCTTGAACTAATTTTTGATCCAATTCCAAACAATTTTGAGCCTCCGAATGCACATAAGTCGAATATATATACTAAATAAACCACATAATTAATACATGAGCATATTTGTATGTCAATGAAACATCAAATGGACTTTGATCAAACAAAGATTTGTAATCCTGGATCAGATTCCAAGTTTTATAACAGTTTTTTAAGTATATATTTCCTGTATTGAGAATGTGGTCGTATATGACATAGCCTGATGTCCTTTCTGTGGTTAGACAGTGGCAAAGAAGGGCATGACTGTCCTCTGTGTTAGGTCTTGTCTTTGTAGATGGGGATATAATATAAATACTTGGAGTTGTTTTGATTCTTGGCTGAAATATACTTGGAAAGGTTTGATAAGTTCATTTTCTATTTCGATAATATTTTTATGAACATTTTCGATATAATTTTCTTTAATTTTATTGAGTTTATTTCTGAAAAATTAATTGTAATAAAATTATTTTAAAAATAACCTTTGTTGTGTTGTTTGTATAAAACTCGGAATTCTAAAACAAATATAAATAATAATAAACCCCTCAATGAGATATTCATTTTGAAGGAAGGCAGGCATCCTAGAAGTACTCTCACATTAAAATCACCAATAAATCAAAAGAGGCTCAATAACTTTATTCTGTAGTCTTAGAGTGGTCTCTTTGCTCCAATCGACAGGATTTGCAACCTCTTCGTAGTGAAGCGGATTTAGAGATTTGCAGGATGTAGGTCGAGTAAATAGATCTCTGATTGACTTTGGAAACCTGCAGTATTAGAGTATTAGCCGACTGTATTTGTTCTTGGATAAGTTTAATTTTGTCTATTTCTAACCAAAATTCCATCAATTTATCAACATTGTAAAATTCTAGAAACTTCTCGAACATTCTAAGCGTTTCGAATGACGAAATTGTGTTTATTGGTCTGTTTAAGATTTATAACAAAAACTTGTCTTTTTTATGTATTTTGTCTTTTTTATAGAAAATGTCGTCAATGTCTTCAAATGGGTCTTCATATTTTGTTTTTTTAACCACTTTTGTTTGCAGAGGAGACCTGGAAAGTGATCTCTTCTTTTCAGATTCTTGTTCTATTTCATTTTTTTCGATTTTTTCTTCTTTAAAATAATTTTCCGAATCATTTTCAACAACTTTTGAAATCTCTTCAAAAGATGACATATTTCCCGCCATTTTATCATCAGTGAGAGGATCAAAACTAATAAAATCAATATTATATAGTTCTGTTGAGTCTTGATTTATTAAACTGTTATTTCTGGACAGTTCTCTGTTCTACAGCCAAATAAAAATTGGGGACCACCGAGGCGAGTGTTTCTCTTCTAGAAGTATTTAAATCTTCAGTCAAGAAGTTGAGAGATCAAAAGTGACTTGACTAAGATCAGTATTTTTGTCAATCTATGATTACGTAATATAAAATACTTGAGAAAGTAATTTCCCGATTCTATACTTCATGTAGTATTCACTTTGTAGAAAATAAGGCAGTCGATTGGCCTTTACCCACGTGAGTCCTTGGGACCCCACGAGGATCTAATTTGGAATGAGTGAGATGTACTTCTAAGTTATATTTGACATTGATTTCTTCATGTGGGGTCACTCGGGAGAGAACTTGTGAGCGAATTTTGTTGATTAGTTCATCTTTTTGATGACTGTGGACTTGAAATGTGAAATTATTTGAGTTGAATTTGAGAGTTTTTGAAAAGATCTTAAAATGGGGTGAAAATTCTCACTTCGGAAGACAAAAAACGATTAAAACAGTCGAGAAATAATTCGTCTGTCGATAAAAGTTTTTCCTTAAAAATAAAAAAGATTTTTTAATACAAAATTAAATTCGTTACATTCTGGTGGGTCTAAATTATTTATTTCATAATAAAATGACTTATTTTCAAAAGAATTGACATGGTTTCTTAGCAATAATTATTTTAAAAACTTTATTTTATAAAATATAAATAATCATTGAGAGAAATACGATTAAAAGTACAATCAAACTGCTCACCAAATGCCCAAATAAAATCCTCAAAAACATCATTCACAGACACTCTCCGCCCACATTCCAGACTGAGAGAAGTAGACTTAATTCCTTCGAGTCCACACGGAACAATTTGATCGAAGTATGCCATATCTGTGTCACAGTTCACTCCAATTCCATGCATTGTCACAAATCTACTACATTTAACACCTGTCAAGTGTGTAATAAAACAAAGACCTATTGAGGCCAATTTTCGGCCCTCTACCCAACAGCCGATATTCTCAGTAGTGTAGGCTGAGAGACCAAATTTGGCACACAACGAAATGGAGGTCAATTCCAGCCTCCTGATATACCATTTTAAACTCTTTTTCCCCAAATGTAGAATTGGGTAGGCTGTGAGTTGGCCTGGCCCGTGGAAGGTTATCAGCCCGCCTCTATCGACCTTATAAAAGGCGGCAATTTTTTGTAAATTGGGGGGCTCGTTGATGTACTGAGAGGAGCGTAGACCGACAGTGTAGGTAGGCTCGTGTTCTACTAGTAAGAGACAGTCTAGTCCCAGACAGTCCCCCTTTTTAGTTAATTGGTTGATTAAAGCAGAGTGGATTCTTTGTTGTAACCTCCAAACTGTTAGATAATTGGAGTAACCGAGATTTATAATATTTATTACACGAGAACTCATAGAAAAACATTTTATTTTAAATTCTCAAAAATATATTAAAAATAAAAACTGAACATGCATTCTCTCACGAATTTACTATGAAATAATAATAAAGGCCCAAACATTCTTTATAGGGATAAAATCTGGGCTTTGTGCAGGCCATTTTAGCAAATTGATATTATTTACTTGAAAAAAACACTTTGCTATTGCCGAAGTATGTTTCGGATCATTGTCTTGTTGGTAACTAAAATCTTTCATCACTTAAAATAATTCGCTTGCAAAATATTTTGAAAAATTATTCCATTTTGGCATAGCGTCAATCATTGAAGTTTACGGTTTTTGGTAAGAAGTGGTCTTTTCGTGGGCGGATAAGCATTCAAACAAATTTTTTCGTGGTATTTCTTATTGTCTGAGAAGTTACTGATTTCCCTGCTTTTCTAGCAGATTTAAAACAGTTGGAATTGACATCCACTTTTCAAGCCTCATTAATTTAAAATATTTCTTGACGATTAAGCATTGATGGTCGACCAGACCCGACTTTTTTGTTTGTTGAGCACTTATTTAAATAGCTTCTGATAATTTGCGATACGAGCAATTTTTTAATGATATCTTGTATTTTTTTCCAGATTTATACATGCCAATTTTTGAACGAATTTATAAAAAAAATAAAACTTTTTCTTTCGTGCATTTAAATAAATTAAATCTGTTCAGTTTTTTTTTGTTTTTAAATTGTGATTTCATGAAAAACCGCATAAATATATGTTTCTTAAAAAAACTAAAAAATTTAAAATACTTTAATCTAATATTAAGAAAAATAAAACAAAAAAAATTTAAACATCTAAACTTTTACACTCAAAAATCTCCTTTGGACGATATTCATACCCACGATAAAAGGGGTAAATAAAATAAACAAACAAATTACATTTCCCGCCAAAATACATCATTTTCCCGCCATTTCTTTTCCCCAGCACATTAAAACCAGTAAAAAATTGCACAAATTCCAAAACAAAAGCCCAGACAGACAGCCAAAGAAAAGTCAGACACAAATTCCCAACAATGCAATCAACCAATGACTTTTCAAAACCACTCAACCATGAAATTGCCGGAAACATCAAAGACAATGCCGCTTTGATCCCATGGTTTCCAAATCCACGAGAAAATCGATAAAAAAATGAAGTGGCAGACATGAAAGTGAAAAGGATGAAGGAAAATAGAAAGAACATGAAGAACTGAGGTTTGTTTCCCAGTCCATTGCACTTCCCAATGACAAAACTGTGATATCCTTGAGAAATGATACATTTTTTGCACAAAAAACAATGTGTGGAGTCCACAGGGACTTGTTTGCTGCAAACATAACAATATTTAGTTTTGACCCATGTGGGAACATTAAGATTAGAGTTGTTAAATAGAGATATAGAGAGACCGTTGAGAAGACATTCCACAAAGAGAAATATCAGGACTAGTGAGAGGACAGTCCCATTCCCGATGGCAGGAAGGACAGTATAAAATTGATGAAATATGCATATGAGTGTACAAAAAATAAATAAAATTCCTATTTTTTTAATTAGACATGATTAAGACCAATATTAGGGGAGTCATGGGAGAAGCAGAGAAATGACATACAAGAACTTATAAATTAAATATTTATTATTTTATTAGATTTGATATAATATGAATATATTTAAAGAAAACGAATCATATTAAATTGCATGTTCTATACATAAAATTTATAAACTAAAATTTATTTTATTAAAATTTAAATTTTCTTTATCGTGATTTACAGTTTTCTTTTTGGATCATTTTTTGTTTATCCAACTGATATTTTTATTTAAAGTTCGATTTCTGTTATATTTAATAAATTCGCGTTGAAATTTTTTGTATCCAGTGTTTTCCAATAGTTAAAATCTTATTCTTTCTCAGAAGAAATATTCACATAAAAATTATCGCAGTTATCTTATAAATATATTTCATTTGGATTAATGAGTGTAAAGAAAATAAACAAGATTCCTATTATTTTAATTCAACATGATTGGGACTAATATTAGGAGAGTCATATGAGGAGCAAAAAATGGCATACAAAAACTTATAAATTAAATATTCATTATTGGATCCAATTAGGAAGACACATAAAAGCAGGGATTTCAAACAATCGATTTCTGGACAGTAAATCCGCCTATAAGTAAAAATAAAATAACAAACAAGAATGACTTATATTTCTTGTGTTGGTTCCTATGATTGACAACATTGAGACAAAATATAAAATATAGTTTGACGATAATCTCCCCCATGGGATGAAAGTATGTCGAACTCTTAGAATAACAAAATTTTTAAATGACGAATAAATATATAATTAGAGAACAACTATTAAAAAAAAGAGCTTCCAGTGTGACAGGACATTTTGAGATATTCAAATTAACAAGAAATGAATAATTTTTATGGATTACATCAAGCCTCCAGAAATATTCATTGTTGATAATGTAACGTAAAAATGACTAAATTTATCTTTTTACATAGAAAATCACAATTCTGAATTTCGAATTTGAGAAGTTTGTAAAATTGGTGTTGTTTGAAGGTCTTTCAAATTCGATTAATAAAGAATCATTACTATTACTACCGTAATCAATAGAAAAGTCTTATTTTACTATTTAGCAAAATGTTTTTCTTAAGCAGTTTATTCTGTTTGAGATAAAACCATAGTCAAAATATGCAGCTTGCGATTACGTACTACAACACCGAAATTCAACTGCGAATTTTTTAGCGACGTTAATATACAGTGTGTATTATACACTATTGTATCTAGATTTTTCCCATTCCAAAAAATCAGTTAAATCAATCTTATAAATCAGTGTATGTTATATAAAAGTCATTTCCTGTGTGATGACATGAGATAAACTGATCAGTAAATAACACAAGGGGTATAGTTAGGTGTAGATAAGTCTCTACATGCTTATATCCAATCAACTGTTCTTAAAAGAACTTTGAAAATTATCTTATTTAATAATTGCGGATCTAGTCCTTTCCTGACATTTAGTCAGCAAAAAACACCTTCTCGAAAGTCTACAGAATCAGAGAAGAAGAGCGAGAAAGAAAGGAGGTGTATGGAGTGGCGCCCTCTGCTTTCTCCAAGACTTTAACTTTGATAAATATACAGTTAGTATCGGAATATTATCTATCCTGTTTATATTATAGCTACATTATAGTGACGTATGCTCCACAAATGTTAGTTGATATCCCATGAATTTTTTTAATGTTAAAAGTTTCCTGTCCTTTCTTTTCGAGCATTTAGTATTCTCCAACAAACCAGCCGTGCAAATGTTAGAAATTGCAGTAAATCTAGATCTAAATACAGGGGGATCCTCTTTCTGTGAGAAACGTAATTATATAATTTAGCCTAGATGGATCTGCAAAATTCCAGAAGACGAAGAAAATTTCATCTATATATTCATTCAATAAATAAAAATCTTACAAAATTGGGAAATATATTTAAATTAGTTAAATCATTATTTTTAATACAAATCTCACTTTAAAAATTGATCACAAAACAATTCTAGCATCTAATTTTGTTTTATTTAATTTATTATTAAATTAAAAAAATGATTTTTTGTTTTC
>NW_021834204.1:0-2500 GCF_006345805.1 Octopus sinensis
GAATGTCAGCCAACAGAATCTATAAGAATAATAATGACGACTGTTGCAACAACAAATACTACCACCATCACATTCAATGTCATTACTGCTACCACTACAATAAGAAACGCAAAAATCAGTTACTTCCTCCAGCAGCTTGTCTCTTCTTTAATTTTTAGTTGAATGAAATTTTTGGAGTTCACTCCCTTGGTCTTCTGAAAACAAATTTTCATTAACGCTAGCAACTATCATTTCTTTTTCTCTCAGTTGGGTTATTTAGATATCATTTTCGGGTCAGTTTCTGAAGCATGGTAGCCAACTCCTAACTATATGATCTTCAAGCAGAAGGGAAATTTTCCAGTGCTCGGGAAATTTTCTAGTGCTAGCAATATTTTTGTAGCAATGTTCCAACTTCTCAACAAAGAAGCCAAGTTAAATGCTATAAACTCGTAAGATCAGAACGAAAGTGTTAATATAGAAATATTGGGATTATACGATAGCAGGAGAAAGATATAGAAAGAAGTTATTCGTTTCTGGACTCCATGTTTGCTTGATATAACGAACATAGAATCAGAGACGTACGTTTCAGCCGTGACTATACTGTCTTTCTCTTTGCGACATGGTATGTTCAAGATTGCAATACTCAATGTGTTCTAATCTTTTTAAAGGTACGTAGAGTGTAAATTGATAGACATTGGTTGCTATTTCTTGGATACTGAACGTCCAAGTAAAGGTCTCACTCACTGACTCATTTGGAAAGATTTAGGAAAGACATACGAATATCTATTTGTTGTCTGATAATAATTGAAAAACTGCACTTCATTCTGAGGTCTCCTTATGTCTGTGAGATCATAGATCATGGAAAGTTCTTCTTCAATCACAAGCCAAGAAAGTATTATTTAATAGTAGATAAGCAGTTATGCATACATGCATGCCTCTCTTCTCCGTAACGTTAATGTTGTCCAAAAGCTTTGAACTTGTATGAGCACGTCTAGGCTGATTGTTGTTCGTTTTTGAAGATCAACAAAACTTCACCCCTTATACGCCGTGGTAACGAAGAGTGCAACTGCGCAGGGGACTGGAAATTCATGACCGATTCCCTTCATGCTATACCATCCGTGCAATAAAACTACGAAAGTGTCGATATTTCATTATCACCGATACGCTTGATTCCACGATTGCCACAATGAAAAATTCACCATCTACTTGTGGGTTGAAAAAAATTCGAATCCTGGCTTATTCAGAACTAGGAGATTTACATCTACACACTTAAATCAACTGCAGGAAATATGGATCTTGTTGGTTACTCAGCGTTTACAAAAACACACCTGTGCAGATGAAAATATTCACAGTGGACGCAGAGTGCATTGAACTAACTCCACATTTTTGAAAATCCTTGTCTGGATAACAACGGCCACAACCCTTGGCTGAAACCAGCCAAAATCAAAGAAAATAGAAAGAATCGACAAAACCGGAAGACAAAACATTTTCGAGCGAATACTGAGGACTCTGATTTAACTTACCGGTAATGAGGTATGTAATATGTCACAGGTATGATTTCAAACGGTATCCAGTAATGGGGCCCTGGTTCGAGAGTAACCGAGTTCTGAGGAATGCGGAACCACCTCTTAGGCACTATTTTACTCAGAGCTACTCTGACTCAGAGTAGTAGCATCTGTCAAAGTCCAAGTTATGAGCTACACAGCAAGTCAGTCGGACAAATAGAGCTCGTTAGCCAGGGTTGGATGGTGGGTGGGTAACCTAACCTTGATTCCAGACCTCCACAGCCTAGCGATCACACCCAGCCATAGGAAAGGCTTCGGGTGTTAACCCTGAGGAAAAGTCGTGTGTCGAGCCCTTGAAGTAGTTCGACGTAGTCTACAATCTCGTTCTGGCAACTTCTGTGATGGCAGTGATGCCAAATTGTAACCGCTGTGCTGTTCTTTTGGATCCGTCAGCGACGTTGAGAGGGAGAACACGCTGTAGGGGCAACATCCTGCCCTCTATATCATACTGCCCGGACTTGAATCCCATCAAATACCCTATACTGGAGAGACAGAAGAGAACGTACCAGGATAGCCCACGAACGGGGCTTGTGTGGCAGGGATTGCCATTCGTGCATCGGGCTGTTTAGCCACAGACAATGCTGTTCCACTGGGGGTGACAATTAAGACTTCATCCATGGTCGGTCATTACTGTCAGACGGAAGCCAAAGACGTATTCGAAACAGGAAAAGTGCTGTGTAATTAAGAGGCTACCCACCAGAAATAACAGACTGGGCCGAGCCACATTCAAGTTCAATGGAAAGAAGCTCTTGATAATCTCTCCCTCACTCCGTCCCTCTGTCCTCTATTTTTCTGTCTCTTTGTGTCTGCCTGTCTGTCTGTCTGTCTCTATCTATCTATCTACTATCTATCTATCTATCTATCTATCTATCTATCATATATCTATCTATCTATCTATCTATCTATCTATCTATTCTTATCTATCTGTCTGTCGTCTGTCTGTCTGTCTGCTATCT
>NW_021834204.1:7500-15000 GCF_006345805.1 Octopus sinensis
ATACATACATACACACACACACACACACACACACACACACACACATACACACACACACACATATATATATATGGCTCCGAACATTAATATGAGAGAAAAGAAGCACAATTGGAATAAAATCAAACGAAAAGAGCGAAATACAATACAAGATGGAGGAAATATCGTCGAGTGAAAAAAGAGCGCACTTTACCTTTTCGAAATGAAATGCCACTAACGTGCGAGAGAAGGCATATTCAAAGCTAATAAACAGACACGGGCAACTAAGCATCCACAAAAGATTGCCAAAGTAGACGGTTGTAGCGCATAACCACATATACGCTAATGATAATTAATAAGCCTTTACACAATGTAATATAATATAATAATAGAATATATAATATACTATATATGAAGGCGCATGGCTCAGTGGTTAGAGCGTCGGGCTCACAATCATGAGCTAGTGTGTTCGATTCCCGGACTGTGCTGTGAGTTGTTTTTGAGCAAGACTCTTTATTTGACGTTGCTTCAGTTCACTCAGCGACGTCACTGGCGCCAAGCTGTATCGGCCCTTGCCTTTTTCTTGGGTAACATCAGTGGAGAGGAGGCTGGTTTTCATGGGTGACTGCTGGTCTTCAAAAAAAAAAAAAAACACTTTATCTGGACTCGTACCTCGGTAGGCAACTTTCTAGGTGCAATCTCATGGTCATTCATGACCGAAGGAGGCCTTTACCCCTTATCCTAATGTAATCTATATATATAAAACTGTAGTTGTGTGAGTATCTGTCCCCTTCGATTTAGATTCCTAACTACTCCCACATTTTGTGGTACAGTTTAACCAAATTCGGGTATCTTATAGTCGTGATTCATATCGAGCCCGTCTGGGTATTAGCGCGCGTCTACGATGAGTCTACGATTTTAAAAATAATTTAACATAATTTTTTATTCCATTTTAATGCATAATTTTTCGTGTGTCGATGGCGGCGGAGTTGGTGTCCATGGTCACACTTGCACCTGTTTGCTTCTCCCCCTTCTTCCCTCCCTCGTGAAGCTGTGGGGAAGGGAGTGTAAGGAAATCAACGTCGTAAAGCGTTGTCAAGGAGACCAGCGTTCTTTTAGAACAACGACTTCATGGCTTGAAGACACCAAAACAGAAATGGCTAAGAAAGCCCGAATTGGCATCTATAAGGGAAGTAACTCTCTAAAAATGCTTATATAGTTATTTCCCTTACAAACCCGAGCAACGCCGGGCGATACTGCTAGTATAATATATATTCTTTCTAGAATAAGCACAAGACTTGACATTTTGCGGGGACACGTTGAGACAATTACATCAATCCCAGTGGTCATCTGGTACATCTGTTCTCGATCCAGAAACGACGAAAGGCGAAGGTCACCCAACAGAATTTGAACTCAGAACGTAAAACCGGAAAAAAATGCTGCCTGGTGCGATAACAATTCTTCCCGCTCACCTTCTATATCTTTTATCTCCTACTTGTTTCGGTCATTAGACTACGGGCATGATGGAGCACATTCTTGAGGGTCTAGTCGAACAAATCGACCTCAGTACATACGTTTTTTGTTTAAAGTCTGGTACTTATTCTACTGGTCACTTTTACCGCGCCGCTAAGTTACTGGAACGTTAAGAAACCAATACTTCAAGCGGTATTGGGTGTGTAACAAACACAGGCGCTCATTCAAGCACACACACGCAACCGTACACAAATATATCTTTATATTTTCAATGTAGTCGTTAGTTATGGCCGGTCAGGAAGTTACCATTGGTTTCGCGTCTATTATTGCTCTTAACAATACAGGCGACACAGCAGACCTGCTGGCCGGCAGCACACAACCTATTTCTTTATTACCCACAAGGGGCTAAACATAGAGGGGACAAACAAGGACAGACATAGGTATTAAGTCGATTACATCGACCCCAGTGCGTAACTGGTACTTAATTTATCGATCCCGAAAGGATGAAAGGTAAAGTCAACCTCGGCGGAATTTGAACTCACAACGTAATGGCAGACGAAATACCGCTAGCATTTCGCCCGACGTGCTAACGTTTCTGCCAGCTCTCCGCCTTACCCAACCGCTTTACTAATAGAGGTAAGAATATAGTCTTGATCAGCCAGGGCTGTGAAAAAACCTTTGAAATGAAATTCTTCGAAATGAAAATTCCTCCTGGGTGAGATGGAAGCCTAAGAAAGTAGTCTTGGCGCATTTGGTTGGCATCACATGTATTTGATAACAGTTTAACTCAGCTCCACATTACTTAAGGTTTCATGGGAATACCTTATCAGATGTTCCGAAAGCTTGGGTAGAATGTAAAAGAAATTTAGGCCTCCATTGGCCACTTCATGTCACATAGTTGCTTTGGGGTCGTAGCGACATCACTTATTTCAGCAGACCGGATGCTAGGCATCACTTTGTCGACATTCTTCAGCATCCGATATATCCAGCAACATCAATTCCTTTCATAGGATTTTGCACGGAGTAGAGCAGAACTGTTGGCATCAATTAATGATCATTCTGTAGTGTATGGTATTTATCGATAGAAATTACTCAGTTTGATGGCATCAGATTACACACACACACACACATATACACACACACACACTCTCTCTCTCATACATGTATACGCAAATGTTTTTTTATTCATTATTTCATATTGCAATACCCTCCCCACCAACCATTCACAATGATTTTCTGTGCTGATCGTGTGCCGGATCATGAAAATACGGTTACACTTTATCCCCTGCCACCAGGTCGGAAGAAAAAACGTTGTGTTCATCGGCTTCAAACACTTCCAGCAGATACGAGCAGTCTTTCAGTCTTTTCTCCTTTAAATCAGCTGTCAACTACTCAAATATTTTTACCGACGTTAGTAATGCATTGTGACTACGGTCAAGTTATTCAACAATTTCTGGATTATGGCTCGTTTGCCGCGCGAAACAGTTCGTCCAATCGCTGGAGATTCATCTCAGTGACTTGAAATTAATAGCTTCCCATTGCGTGGTTTGTCTTCAATATGGCTGTACATAACTCATTTCAATGGTGTTATCTCCATAAGCGTGGAGGCGCGTGGCTTAGTGGTTAGGGTGTCAGCACCATGATCATAAGATTGTATTTTCGATTCCTGGACCGGGCGACGCGTTGTTCTTGAGCAAAACACTTCATTTCACGTTGCTCCAGTCAACTCAGCTGGAAAAAAATGAGTTACGCTGCGATGGACTGGCGTCCCGTCCAGCTGGGGAACACATACGCCATAGGAACCGGGAAATCGGGTCCATGTGTCTGGCTAGGCTTTAAAAAGGGCGCATTTATTTATTTTTTATATTTCTGCTGGGGTGGATACCTCACACTTCCTTCGACAGTACATTTCTTCCGTTTAGAACCCAGTATTTGGTTGCAAAGAAGACGAATAAGAAGGCGAGTTACTATAGTCGGAAACTTTGCTAACATATTGAATTCGAACGATGTGTATCAGTTATTAAAATTGTTATGCTTTCTCTTGCATTAGTTTCAAGTAAACCCTCGCACCTGCGTGTGCGCATGTTTATGTATATCGTATGCCAGTGCATGTGTGTAAGTATATACGTATATTTATGTGCAGTTATGTAGCTGTGTGTTTATATGCAATTTTACTCGATGTGTATACATCGGTATATAATATATATTTTAAGTATGTATATATATATATATATATATATACACACACATAAAGGGGTAAAGACCCCCTTCGGTCATGAATGACCATGGGATTGCACCTAGAAAGTTACCCTCCTAGATACAAGTCAGGGCAAGGTTTTTTATGGAAGACCAGCAGTCGCCCATGCATACCAGCCTCCCCTCTCCACGCCACCAGTGTTATCCAAGACAAAGGTCGATACAGCTTGGCACCAGTGACGTCGCAACTCATTTCTACAGCTGAGTGAACTGGGCAACGTGAAATAAAGTGCCTTGCTCAATGACACAACACGCAGCCCGATCCGGGATTCGAGCTCACAACCTCACGATCGTAAGCTCGACGCTCTAACCACTGAGCCATGCGCCTTCACTGAGCCATACACTGAGCCATACACACACACACACACCACACATATATATATATATATATATATATATATATATATATATATAATATATATATATCTGTGTGTATACATTATGCATGCAAACACACCCACACACACACACATATATATATATATGTGTTGTGTGTGTGTGTATATATCTATGTGTGTAGAAATCTTATAGAGATAACACCACACACACACACATATATATGTGTGTATGTGTGTATATATATATATATATATGTATGTGTGTGTGTGTGTGTATGTGTGTGTGTATGTGTGTGTGTATATATGTGTGTGTTAAGAGTTACGGAATGGATTAGGAAAAATCCGGGCTACATATGTTTCATAGCGAGTGGATCCTCAGAAGTGCTAAAATCTAAGTGAGGTGTATACCACCGGCTACTCTTCAGGCCAATATTTTTTTCGCACACTCGGCAACTGTGGTCAGTTACCGTGGAATATAAAAATAACTTTTTCTGCTCATCGTCCTCCGGTAAAGAAAAATAATCCGCAACCTTCCGTCACAATACACCTCAATTGTTCCTGAATGTTTTTTTTATATATTTACTAAGGATTGATCGAAGTTAACTTTCTTCCTATACCTCAATCCCTGGATCTTACACGCGTGCACACACAAATATATTTATGGGGGCTGCCAGATTCGAACAGTCCCAAGTGTAACTTGAATGATGAGAGGAGGCCGTGAATGACCCGTCCTTGTTTTTCCCTGTCCATCATTTTATTGTTTTTCCTGTCCGTCTTCGCATCGTCTATCTGTCCGGATGTTTTATTGTCAACTGTTGAGTTCTTGTTCTATTTTTTGAATTTATATATACATATCACGGCGTACGTACACTTTTGCTCACCTTGTAAGTAAGTATGTATCTAAATTTTGTACTACTCTTTTACACTTTCTTTCAATCCCCTCATATTTCCTTCTTTCTTTCCTCTTATTTTCTCGCCCCCCCCCTTTTACATTTCTTGGCTTTCTCTTTCTTTAATTCCTACTTTTCCTTTTCGTTTATTTCCCTTGTACCTTCCTCTATGTCCCTTTGATTTCCTCTCTTTCGCATTCTTCCCCTAATCCTTCAATCCCTCTTCTCCTACCTCTCTTTTCCTTCCACGTCATCGGTGTTTGGCCAGGTATGATCTTTCTTTCTTGGCTCGACTGCCTGCCGCGAAGCATCTCTTATATTCCTGTCTCTTGACTTTCATCTCTTATGTTCATCTCCTATGTTCCTGCCTCAAGGCTTTCACTCTACACACGCCAGATCAACTGGATTCGTCTTTATTAGTCGAAGACAGGTGGTGTAGAAAACAAACAGATGTATTAGTATAACGCTCAGGAATTAAAAAGGTCTTTTACGTTTCGAGCCTACGCTCTTCTACAGAAAGGGACACAGAAAAAAACAAGGAGAGGAAAAAACGTGTGTAGTGGCTACCGATCTATCATATATATATATATATATATATATATATATATATCAGGAGCACTCCGTTGGTTACGACGACGAGGGTCCCAGTTGATACGATCAACAGAACAGCTTACTCGTGAAATTAACGTGCAAGTAACACAGACACGTGTACCCTTAACGTAGTTCTCAGGGATAAGCAGCGTGACAAAAAGTGTGACAAGGCCTTTGAAAATTCAAGTACTACTCATTTTTAGCCAGCTGAGTGAACTGGAGCAACGTGAAATAAATCGTCTTGTTCAAGGACACAACGCGTTGTTTAGGAAAACTGAAAAACCTAATTATTTACCAAATATTATTGGAGCGGCATTAAAAACAAAACAAAACAAAACTGCTGTATCGTTATTAAGTGGAATGCTATATTTTCTGAAAGGCAGGTCAATAAAATAAAGTTTCACCCCTCGAGTTAGCTTTATGATATTTTGCAAAGAACTTCTTCAAAAATGTATTTTTACTAAGACTATACTATGGAGGAGAGGTACGACGACGAGCTCGGGGCGAACCTGGACGTCGACGACGAGTACCTGACCCGCCTGTTCAGGACGACTTTCGGGCCAGGGCCCATGGACAACTTCCAGAGATCCCTGGCCTGGCAGTGCTACCGAGAAGCGCTACCCGTTCGGGATAAGCTCTACAGACACGGCTCGAGAAACACGGGGCCGACCTGCCCGAGATGCGGTCAGAGCGACGAAACCGTTCTGCACGCACTCGTGCAGTGTCCAACAATTTCCGACCTGTGGGCTTGTGTCGAACAACTGCTGTCACTGTGGGACGAGTCGGTTTATCAGCTGAGTCTATCGTCATATTGTCACGCCTCCCTCCTTCAAACGGGAAGGAAGAGCTATTTTCATCATCCTTTGTTGGCTATGGCGAAAGAAATGTATCGGGTTGACGCGTCTGAAGGGATTGGAGACAAACACTTTCCTCTCTGTGGTCAATCTCTCATCAACTTCTTCAGTACCACTTGAAAAGGAAAGTGAGAGTAGAGAGGCCAAGTTTTTGCTAGCGAATGTTTTAAAAAAAGATGGGTGAATGTAGCAAGAATGGCACGTATGAATGACGAAGCCACCCTTGAGCATGATCCTATGACCATGAATCCAGAAATTGAAAACAGAGAGTTGCTTATTTGCAAAAAAAAAAAAAAAGAAATATAACATGTGACTCCATTGACCGAGGTTACCGTGGTCTTTTCCGTAGGCTTTTCTTTCCACGGGTAAACCTCACCTGTCCTCCCCTTTACACTTCATATTGACATTTCTGTGATAACGATCCCTATTGATCAATTTTTTTTTCCTCTCCCCTTTTTTTTAACCCCCCCCTTTTTTGTCCTCTTTCTCTCCTTTTACGATCCCTTTATCGAACGAACTCCCCTTCCTTTTTTTTTTTTAAACCTTCAAAAGAAAAGCTCTACCTTGTAATTTGTTCTATCTGTGTGCAGCCCTGTGTGGCTAATAAAGAAACATATCTTAGGCCATGTAAATAATAGAACTTCCAAACATTGTTAAGCTGAGAAAGCACACATTACCGAAGTTCTGAAGACATCGTATCAACATCTACATTTTGGCATTTGTCTATCTGTCCATCTGTCACTCTACCTACATACCTGCCTATTTGTCAGTCTGTCTGTCTGCCTAAACCACTTTGAGCATGATCCTGTAAATCGTAAGAGAGAGAGAGAGAGAGAGAGAGAGCACTTAGCTCTCATGTGTCTTTATTTCCTCCCTGCTTGAGGTTACCGTGGTCTTTTCTGTAGGCTTTTCTTCTCACGGATGAACCTAATCTTGTTTCTTACTGTTAAAAAAATTTGTTTCTGTGATACACGATCCATTTTGATCCCTTTTTTTCCCCCGATCCTTTTTGATAGAAATTTTACATTTGTTTCCTTTTTTTCTTTTTCCTTTTCCATCTTCGAAAAGAAAAGTTCTACATTTGTATTTGCCCCCTCTGTGTCCAGCCCTGTGTGGCCAATA
>NW_021834204.1:20000-22500 GCF_006345805.1 Octopus sinensis
GACTGATAGAATAAGTACTGGGCTTACAAAGAATAAGTCCCGGGGTCGATTTGCTCGACTAAAGGCGGTGCTCCAGCATGGCCGCAGTCAAATGACTGAAACAAGTAAAAGAGTAAAAGAGTAAAGAGTATTAAATGTAAATTTAATAGTGTTCACTTCCGGACTCTCTCACTCTATGAGAGTTTTCAGTCCGATCGAACGTGTCTCGAGGTGTGCAGGAAAATTTCTATTTTGGATATATTTGTTTATAAGTTGTTTATAAATTTAACCTTTAAAGGTATTTTTTAATATGCTGGCCGTTGATAGAATTTTTTTCGAAAAATTTTATCCTATATTAGATATATATTTATATATATACGTATGTATTTATGCGTGAGTGTCTTTGTGTCTGTGTTTGTCCCCCCGCTTGACAACCGATGCTGGTTTGTTTATGTCCCCGAAACTTAGCGGTTCATCAAAAGAGAAGGATAGAATAAGATCTAGGCTTACGAAGAGTAAGTCCTGGAGGTCAAATGACTGAAACGTGTAAAAGAGTAAAAGAGTATATTAGTGAGTAAAAAAATGCTGACTCTGACATTGACGAACAAATCCCCTCCTCCTTCCATTCTTCTCCTCCCTCCTCCTTTCCCCCCTCCTTTACCCCTTCTTTCTCCTCCTCATACTCCTCCCCATGGGTATAAGTAAGTATTTCATTTATTTCCCGCCGTATTTATCGCTGACGAGGAGAAGTATTGTAGCAGAAGCTACAATATTTGCCATTGAGGAACAGGCCCTCATCACAACACTTATATGGAGAGTGTGTATCATACAAGTACAACATCGATTTTCCAGAATCTTCGGTTCTAAAATCTTTCCAGATTACTGAATTTTCTGAACATCGGGTAGTCACCTTGTTTAATACACTCAAACAAATATTAAATTTACTTAAATAAAAAAAATAGTTAAATGATAAAATACAGGTACGTGTATATTACTATTTTACTCTTTTACTTGTTTCAGTTATTTGACTGCAGCCATGCTGGAGCACCGCCTTTTAGTCGAGCAAATCGACCCCAGAACTTATTCTTTGTAAGCCTAGTACTTATTTTATCGGTCTCTTTTGCTGAACCGCTATGTTACGGGGACGTAAACACACCAGCATCGGTTGTCAAGCGATGTTGGGGGACAAATACAGATAGACAAACATATACACATATATATCCATATATACGACGGGATTCTTTCAGTTTCCCTCTACGAAATCCACTCACTAGGCTTTGGTCGGCCCGAGGCTATAGTAGAAGACACTTGCCCAAGGTGCCACGCAGTGGGACTGAACCTGGAACCATGTGGTTTGTAAGCAAGCTACTTACAACACAGCCACTCCTGCGCCTATGGAGGTTCTACCGAAACTTGAACTCGGATTGCTGGATTCAGAGTCTATTAGTGTTGATCATAAGATGTTCCGGATCATCACTGCCTGGAAAATCGATGTTGTATTTGCATGTGTATTATAGATGGTAAATATCGCTTATGAAAAATAAGTGTGTGAAATATCTTTGATAAACAAGTTCGTGAGATGTGTTCTGTGAACGGTTTTGAGTAGGAATCGGAAAGAGAAGTATGAACACACAATGCGCATGTGCACACTGAATTCGTAAAAAGGATGAGAAGGATAAAAACGCAATGCGCATGTCAAAATAAAACGGAAGAGAAGTATAAAAACAAATTATATGACGGTCTTCATACCACGTCTGACGTCACTATCACGCAGATTTGCGGCAATTCCCTTGTTTATTTCAAATTCCGCCGTGTCTGACTTTGCATTTCATCTTGTTGATGTCTATGAAATAATTACCGGTTGAACACTGTGCTCGATGTAAACGATTATCCTCTCTCCTAAAATTGCTCTCCTTGTGCTAAAATTTGAAACTTTTATCAGAAAGTAAGTTCCATCATGCAACTGTTTTGTGAGTTTACGTCAAGATCGCTCTCCATCATATCGAGTCGATGTAATGTGATTACCAGTTCAAGGCAGTGAATTGCTACGATGCCTTACAATATTTGTTCTGGCTGTAAGGCTGGCAGAAACGTTAGCACGCCGAGCGAAATGCTTAGCGGTATTTCGTCTGCCGTTTCGCTCTGGGTTCAAATTCCGCCGAGGTCGACTTTGCCTTTCATCCTTTCGGGGTCGATTAAATAAGTACCAGTTACGCACTGGGGTCGATGTAATCGACTTAATACCTTTGTCTGTCCTTGTTTGTCCTCTCTATGTTTAGCCCCTTGTGGGTAGTAAAGAAATAGGTATTTCGTCTGCCGCTACGTTCTGCGTTGAAATTTCGCCGAGGTCGACTTTGCCTTTCATCCTTTCGGGGTCGATTAAATAAGTACCAGTTATGCACTAGGTTCGATATAATCGACTTAATCTGTTTATCTATCCTTGTTTGTCCCATCTGTGTGTAGCCCCTTGTGGACAGTAATGAAATAAGAAACGTTAGCACGCCGGGCAAAATGATTAGCA
>NW_021834204.1:27500-32500 GCF_006345805.1 Octopus sinensis
GTCAGAGATCATGAAGAAAAAAAATGCTTTCTAATTGATGTATCAATACCGGCTGATGACAACGTGTCTCTAAAAGAAATGGAGAAACTCTCAAAATACAAAGACCTGGAAATAGAGGTAACCAGAATGTGGAATCTAAAAACAGAAACAATTCCTATCATAGTAGGTGCATTAGGCATGATAAAAAAATATTCAGACAAATACATAACAAAAACACCAGGACTTACAAACACATATAACATACAGAAAATTGCACTACTAGGCACTGCACACATCCTACGCAGAACACTTTCCATACAATAACCATCAGAGCATCACAACAAATCACAGCACATACCCAAGGCACACAGAGCTGCGCTCGGTAGTGAAGTGAAAGCACGCTATAAAAATAAAACTACTAAATAATAATAATAATAATAATAATATAATATAATAATATAAATAATAATAATAATATAATATTAATATAATAATATAATAATATAATAATAATAATATAATAATAATAATAATAATAATAATAATTCAAAAGATAGTGCTCATGGGAACTGCTCATATCCTACGCAAAATACTTTCTATGTAATCTCAAGTTTTAAAACAAGCATAATTTTCGTATGTTTTTTTTTAGACATTCACTAGTACAACACTAAATACAAAACCAAATATATAGCACACTAAGCATAACAACAACATGAACTTCCAACCTGTTGTCTCTTGAGGTCTCTGGGTGAGACTTGGAGCCAACTTGTACAAATGTAAAGCAAAAGTCAAATATAGAATAATAATAATAATAATAATAACAATAATAATAATAATAATGATAATAATAATAATAAAAATAAAAAAAAAAAAAATAATAATAATAATAATAATAATAATAATAATAATAATAATAATAATAATAATTCAAAAGATAGTGCTCATGGGAACTGCTCATATCCAACGCAAAATACTTTCTATGTAATCTCAAGTTTTAAAACAAGCATAATTTTCGTATGTTTTTTTTTGACATTCACTAGTACAACACTAAGTACAAAACCAAATATATAGCACACTAGGCATAACAACAACATGAACTTCCAACCTGTTGTCTCTTGAGGTCTCTGGGTGAGACTTGGAGCCAACTTGTACAAATGTAAAGCAAAAGTCAAATATAGAATAATAATAATAATAACAATAATAATAATAATAATGATGATAATAATAATAAAAAAAAAAAATAATAATAATGATAATTCAAAAGATAGTGCTCATGGGAACTGCTCATATCCTACGCAAAATACTTTCTATGTAATCTCAAATTTTAAAACAAGCATAATTTTCGTATGTTTTTTTTTTTGACATTCACTAGTACAACACTAAATACAAAACCAAATATATAGCACACTAGGCATAACAACAACATGAACTTCCAGCCTGTTGTCTCTTGAGGTCTCTGGGTGAGACTTGGAGCCAACTTGTACAAATGTCAAATATAGAATAATAATAATACTAACAATAATAATAATAATAATAATAATAATAATAATAATAATAATAATAATAATAATAATAATAATAATTATAATAATAATAATAATAAGATGATGAACAACAACAACAACAACAACAACAACAACAACAAGGTTTCTAACGATAAAAAGAACGAAACTTTTACTAGGGTCATAAGAATAGAAAAGAAGAAAACGTGAAGCGTGAAAGACAAGCTTAAAAATATGAATGGTAGAGTTAAGTGACGTTAAACAATACATAAAAAGGCATATTAAGATTTTTAAACGTACGCATGCGCGCACACATATGCATCTATTAATATAATACAGAAAACAAAGCATTTTTATGTTTTATAAAACATACGTTTGTCTCGGCATATTACTGCCAATATTACATAATTACTGGTTGAAACATTATATAATCCTGTTAGTTCACCTCGTCATTTTTAGCAAAAATACTGGGATACACATCAATATATGCATGTACATGCTTGCACACGAGTAAATAGAAACGTACGATAACATAATTAAAATATGATGTAATTAGGGGTAATAAGCATAAAAAATTATTGGTTAAGTTGAGTTAGGGCAGTTCACAACCCTGTTTGCTTAAACAGTTCTCATATTGTGTTCGAATGCACTAGTAAGCATTTTTTTTGAGAAAATAACCCGTGAGGAATATGCTCTTTTAAGTTAGTTGTAATACTTTATTACAATGTTTGTTTAAAGAGAAGAGGCATGTCACTGATGAGTCAGTGAATAGCGACTGAATGATTTTGGCAAACGAGAAATCGATTTATTACAACAGTTATTTTTTTAATTTTTATTTTTATATTTACTAATTTTTTGTATGCTGGTTATATTCAGAACCTAACTGTTCTTTGTGACATTCTGATTTCTTCGGAAAGTCTGTCGCATGACAGATAGGTAATTTTGTCTATTAAATATTTTCTTGATTCCCGAGAAAAGAAAAAACAGAAAAATACAACAGACGGTTCTGTTCATCTTCGTCTTCATTTTTTTCATTATTTTGACTTTATTTTTTCTTATTTAGTTTTCTTTCTTTTTTTTTTTTTTTTTTTTTTTACTTCTTGTGGATATTCAACTCTGAGGAGCGTTTTACTACGGCAGATGTAGCAGCTAGGTTTTCAATCCTGTGTCATTAGTTTCAAGTCGTTTGTCTCAAAATCTTCTACACGTTACAGTTCCGGTATGATTCTATAGCCATCGAAGATCATTTCAACTGGAAAGTTCATTTTAACATCTGATCGCATGTCACTTTTCATTAGCCCTGCTTTGACGATTCGCCGTTACTGCGATACAAAATCGATGACAAGCCACGAATCTGCATAGGTACCGATTTCGCTTATCATAATTCTTGTAGTTCTTTGACTCATGTACTTGGACACTATATATTTATACAGTTTGACAATTTCAACCCAAGTGTTTGCGGAGTCTTCAGGTTCTGGCGAGAGGATTTCTCCCTATATATCCTGAGGATCTAACAGTACTTGATATGAGAAAAGATTTAGTCCACTTCCATCCTTTCGTAGTCAGAGTTATATATTTTTCTCTTTACCTACTCTCTTCTGAATTATCTCCTGTGACAGAGAAATGGTGTTAAGCTTTAAAAAATTCCCCATCTACATATTTTAGCAGTCCTTTGTTATTGACGAAATAATTCACCCACACAACTTTCTCTTATCACATAGATAAAGAGGCTTGGCTGAAACAGAGAGTGAATGATTTCATATCTTCATATAAACATCCAGTATACCAATATCGAAGAATCACCCATATTTTTTCTTGCAGCTATAACAGTTCTAAAAATTTGTTCCGTTTATGATGATGTTATGGAAAGTCTTGCCTTAACTGTTTTATGAACTGATCACAGTATCTGACTTTATGTAACCGTCGAAACTTCTAAAATTATTTTTACGACAGTCAGTGTCGTCAAAATGATTTATTTGAATATTTGGATCATTTTCACTAAACTGTTAATTTTTCCCTCTTCCTCTTGTTTGTTCGATTTTGTGTATTTTTCTTTGTATTGTTGTCTTTAGTCGTGAAGTTTATGTATCTCTAGTCGCCCTTTAGCTCTCTCTCTCTCTATCTATCTATATTTACACACACACACACACACCTCAGAACCTCCCAATATTATGGCCCATTAGTTAAGTATAATCCTAGCATAGCAGGATCACCAATGAAGACTGTCTGGCAATACCTATTTCTTTACTACCCACAAGGGGCCAAATAAGAGGACAAATAAGGTCAGACAAACGGATTAAATCGATTATATCGACTGGTACTTATTTAATCGACCCCGAAAGGATGAAAGGCAAAGTTGACCTTCGCGGAATTTGAACTCAGAACGCAGCGGCAGACGAAATACCGCTAAGCATTTCGCCCGGCTTGCTAACGTCTCTGCCAGCTAGCCGCCTTCTGTCTGGCAATACCAATATATGTAATAATACAAACAACAAAACCACCATAAACCGCGGACTCTAATAAATTCAACCTTATTAGCGATATGAAAAAGTGACAACTTACTCGGGTTAACTTTAGGCATTGTCGAGTATTACCTGACTGGTCTGTTCTGGAAGACATTCAGACTGACGACTATTATAGATAACTTTCAGAACTCATTAATCTATCAGTGCTTATGAAAGGTAGCGCTAATTCGAGACAAGCCACACCAACGTGAAACTGTCATTAGGGGAGGCTATCCAAGATGTTTGCAGAGTAACCAAATCGGTGTCCGATCAGTTTTTGATATCTGGAATAGTGTTGAACAAATGTCGTCATGTTGAAGTGAGTATCAGTCGAGTCCCTCGTAAAAATCGGTGAGCATGATTTTTAACCGTCAATGCATTGACAACCTGATGGAATTTTGGTAAGAAGGCGAGAACTATGAAGGAGAACATATTATTGATCGAGTTGCTAAAACTGTTGATGAAAAACAAGAATTAAAATAAATAGGAAAAAAATAGGAACGTATTTATCTGACAAGTTCTCTCCTTCTCTCTCTCTTTTGTCCTCTCTCTCTCTCTCTCTTTCTTGTCTTCTCTTTCTCTCTGAATATATATATATATATATATATATATATATATATATATATATATATATATATATGTATGTATTTACATACACTTACATGTATACAAATATAGATATACATAATATGTACTATATATGATACATACATAGATACACACATACACTGTAAACTATATGGCGAGAATTTTACAATTTAATTGAAAACATATTCTAAGAGTAATGAATTAGCAAAAATCTCGATAGAGTAAAATAACTCCAGAGAATTTATATATGCAGATATAGCGGCGATAACATTACTTAATCACATGCCAAACATCCAAACAAGAATATATATATATATATATATATATATATATATATATTATTATCTATATATATATATTATATATATATATATATATATATAATATGGCACACGCATACAGACACATATATGTACACACACATACA
>NW_021834204.1:42500-67674 GCF_006345805.1 Octopus sinensis
CATACCTTAATTTGCATTTCAAGTTATAGAATAGGCTAGTGCACCGTTAATGAATTAGTACACACATACATACACACTCACACACATACACACACATTTTGCTTTATATTTCACGCTGAAGTTTCTCTCAGATTGTCACAGTTCCGTTTTTGAATCTTTTCGGTTTGAACGGCAGTTTTTTCTAGTGGTGTCATATGAAATTGTCACCCATAATTATGACCCTAGTATCGATCTATTGCATTTCAATCTGTTTTAGGGTTAGGGTTATGGTTAGGGGTGGGGGGAAGGGTATCTTTTTTTCTTCAGAAATGTAAATAAACCCAATCTGTTTCTTAAACTAGAGACATATTCATACGGCACAGAATGTTTTTTTTTTACCTCAATAGACGTGAGTGATTGGCTGAAATTGCAGAAATTGAAGAAAAAAACAACAAATATCTTACAAACTATAGAATTTTCTCAATAAAGCCAAGAGAAAAAGATGTTTTATAAACACATTCTACCAGTATACGAAGTTTAAAATTTTTCAGTTACCTAGAAATTATGTTAAAAACTGCCGTTCAAACCGAAAAGATCCCCGTTTTTCACTGCAACCGGATCTTCACTGGAGTTGACATATTCCTTGATAAATACATACATACGCACGTACAAGCATAAGTATACACACGTGCATACAAATATATAAGTACACGGGCACACATGCACACACATACACGCGCACATACACACACACCACACACACACACACCACACACACACACACGTCACATATACATATGGCGTCAACTGAAAAACAGCCTTGATTCCCACTGGTTACTCATTTTTAATTCCATTTGAAATCTCACGTGTTTGCATCCACACTTAATTTAGAAATACATATGTTCCGTTTTCAATTTTCGATTAGTCATAAAAAGATGATTTTATTACGATATTTAAAAGTTGTAAAAGTTAATTGCACCCACAAACATTCATACGCACATACATGTGTTTGTGTATGTGCGCACATGTGCATTGAATTCTCCGTCCAGTTGGTTCCACTCTTGTTGTAGACACAAACGGTGCTGTTTCACAAATATAACTTTCGACTCCACAACAACCACGATAATTACAGTCACTGGCTCGGGAACGAAATTTCTTTAGTGGGTGCAAACCCAGACCCTAAAAGCTTTTACAAATATAGTCATGCTTATTTATTTATTGATGTTCTTTATCCTTTGAGAAGAAACCTAATTCAAAGTACTTTTTACAGATCACCTTTTATTCACTGTTTTCTAAACCTGAGAAAAGTAAGTAAAGGTGCAACTTTTGATTTTGCACTCCACAAAACTTTTAGGGGGTGCTCTTGCACCCTCTGTACCCCCAGTTCCCGGGCCCATGAGTACAATCATTAGAAGCAGTATGGTGAGAAGCACAAGGCCAGTAGTTTTGAAAGGAGGGTGATAGTCTATTACATCGACGACTTCTGCACTTTAATACTAGTGTTTTATTGACACCATAAGGATGAAAAGCACGGTCGAACTCGATGGGATTTGTACTCGAAACGTAAGGACGAACGGACAAAATGCCACTAAGCATTTTCTCCGGTGTGATAACAATTCTGCCAGCTTGTCGCCTTATATAACTAAAATAATCCTTTCTGCTACAGACACAAGGACTGTTATTTTTGGGAAATGGACTAGTCTATTACATCTACTCCATTGCTCAACAGGTACTTATTTTATCGACTCCGAAAGAATGAAAGGCAAAGTCAACCTCAGCTGAATTTGAACTCGGAACATAAAGTCGGACAAAATGCTGCCAAGCATTTTATCCGGCCTGCTAGCGATTCTGTCAGCTCACCGCCTAATATAACTTTATAATAATGACTTCAAATTTTGTCTCAAGGCTAGCAATTTCGGTAGAGTCAATTATATTGACCCCAATGTCCAAGTTGTACTTAATTTATCGACTCCGAAGGGATGAACGGCAAAGTCGACCTCAGTGGAATTTGATCTCAGAACGTAAGGAGGGACGAAACGCCGCTAAGCATTTTGCTTGGTTTGCTAACATTTCTCCCATATATAACTTTATAATAATATCAACAACTTCTGTTTCCTCTCTGTAGTTAATGACACGAGTTGTTTGTAATAATAACTTACAAGTAAAATATAATCTTTGACTGAAGATGTGTGAGTCCCATCTACTCATAATGGCGGATCAAATGGTAGTCCTATTCCAGATTTCTCCATCAGCTGCGTGTTCTAGTGTATTTTTCTATTGCTTGTCGGCAATCTCCAGGTTTTCCTGAGGACTTATTGTAATTATTTAGTTCTAGATCACTCCTTGTCAATCAGACATATATACCGAAGGCATTCTAACCATAAACGTGTTATTTTATTTTGACACAATAATTTCGGGACTACATATCTGATGCATCTTCTTTGTCACGATGGTAGGATGTGATTTAAGGTATATTTAGATGCTATTTATGGCAATTATTAAAAAAAAATGTTTTCAGCATGCCCAGAGAGCTGACTAGAAAACTCAGTAACATCGTACAAAATACTTTGCGATTTTCGGTCACCAGAAGGTTCTGGGTTCAAATTCCATACATTCCATTACACATTCATCCTTTCTTGATCAATAAAATTAGCATTGATCTAAGAATACTGAGTGAGGTTCAATGTTATCAGTTATACCCTTGAAGGTCGAGCCAAACTATAGCACATTTCAATTACAGAAACCAATGAAAAAATATAATCGATGACCCCATTGGATTCTTAATACACTATCGAAGACATTTCAGTCTACATTTACTTATTTAAAAGAAGTGTACATCAGATCAGTTTCCAATTATTATCAGTTAATTACTAGGTTAATTATTATAATTATTATCGGGGTTCCTATTCTAATATTAACTGTGTGGCTCAGTAAGAAATGAATAGTCTAATTATGAAAGTTAACAGGCGGCGTTAGCACGCCGGGCGAAGTGCTTCGCGGTATTTCGTCTGCCGCTACGTTCTGAGTTCAAATTCCGCCGAGGTCGACTTTGCCTTTCATCCTTTCGGGGTCGATTAAATAAGTACCAGTTACACATTGGGGTCGATATAATCGACTTAATCCGTTTGTCTGTCCTTGTTTGTCCCCTCTGTGTTTAACCCCTTGTGGGTAGTAAAGAAATAGGTATTTGGTCTGCCGCTACGTTCTGAGTTCAAATTTCGCCGAGGTCAACTTTGCCTTTCATCCTTTCGGAGTCGATTAAATAAGAACCAGTTACGCACTGGGGTCAATGTAATCGACTTAATACCTATGTCTGTCCTTGTTTGTCCTCTCTGTGTTTAGCCTCTTGTGGGTAGTAAAGAAATAGATATTTCGTCTGTCTTTACGTTCTGAGTTCAAATTCCGCCGAGGACGATTTTGCCTTGCACCCTTTCGGGGTCGATACATTAAGTACCAGTTGCACACTGGGATCGGGATAATCGACTGGGCCCCCTCCCCCAAAATTTCGGGCCTTGTTCCTAGAGTAGAAAAGAATAGTTAATGTTTTGGACTGTTATTTCAAAAGACTTTAAAGAGTATCAGCAGAAAATATACCGATGGTATGAGAGTCAATACTAAAACCAGGTGAATAAGTCGTCAGGTGAAACTAATTTTATACAAATATTGATATATTTTTACTCAGACAGAGAAAATAGCAATATTTTAAGGGAAAAAAAACTAATTTTTATTTGTTACGTGCATAGTTTCGATTATATTGCAGGGTGTCAAGTATCAATGTCAGAAAAGTCCATTTCTGATCTCCGGTTTATTTGTATGTTTGATATTATATATCAATTTCTAATAGAGGAACAAGGTATTAAATTTAAGAGAAGAATATATCGAAAATATCGAACCCCAGTATTCGATTAGTACATATTTTGTCATCCTTGGGAGGATGAAAGAAAAACGCTAAACATGATGGGATTTCAGTCAAAACGTAAAACGTTGTAAATAACTTTACGTTGCTGTACAAGGTATGTGCTAACAATTATTGGTTTCTTCTGTCTAAACATTGAGGCCCTGTCTTTCAAAAGTTGTAAAAACAGGATTCGTAACAATTACACTGTGTAACACGATTTTTCTCCATGAGTAAGCAGCTGTTATTTCCTATTTGCTTACTCCCAGAAAGTATGAAAAATAGCTAATATTTCTTTCAAACTTTGCTTTTGTTACTTTTATTCATACCCCCCAAAGAATCCCTCTCAACACATGGCTATGATGCTCTCCCACTAGACCTGCTCATCATCAGAAATGCACACATTGTCACCCACTATGAGACATGCTCAAATCTTTAAAGTCAGGCAAAACTGTGATATTAAACAGAATATTTGCAGATATTTGTGCTTCAGTAACTTAGCGTTGAATCGGTCTGAAATGTAATGGAAAATAGGTCAGTTTCAAAATATTGATGTCCAGGTCCTAAAAGCAAAGTTTGAAGAGAATAGCAGTCATTTCCTTTGATTTCTAGATAGAAACAAATAGGAAATAACACTTACTGACCAAAAATCAATCAATAAATAAATAGAATAAAATAAAAAATTTGTTACATAGTCTGTTGTGTCTGGGGAGAGTCATTTTCCTTTTGTGCCTTATAATGTAACACCCTCACCGGTGAAATTTCCACTTTTTTCTTATTTTCCTAAAAAAAGAAAATGACTCGCCCCAGACACAACAGAATATGCTTCAACACACGAACTCATATAAAGAATTTTGCAAACCAAATCCCAAAACTAAATATTGTTACATAGTGTTATTCTTTTCTTAGATATTATTAACGTAGATGAAAAAAAAAAAGAAGAATTTTCAGTTGGTATATGAAACCATATCATACTACCAGAAGCTTATCTCTTGCACTATAACTCAAGTACTTTTAAAATAGGATTATTTATTTATATACTTATTTTCTTAGATACAAAAGCCTCATACATGGTAAAGAAAGAAAATGACAAATAGTGATAGTTGATGCTGGAAGCACTCCGTCGGTTCCGACGATGAGGGTTCCGGTTGATCCGAATCAACGGAACAGCCTGCTCGTGAAATTAACGTGTAAGTGGCTGAGCACTCCACAGACACGTGTACCCTTAACGTAGTTCTCGGGGATATTCAGCGTGACACAGAGAGTGACAAGGCCGGCCCTTTGAAATACAGGTACAACAGAAACAGGAAGTAAGAGTGAGAGAGAGTTGTGGTGAAAGAGTACAGCAGGGATCACCACCATCCCCTGCCGGAGCCTCGTGGAGCTTTTAGGTGTTTTCGCTCAATAAACACTCACAACGCCCGGTCTGGGAATCGAAACCGCGATCCTACGACCGCGCGTCCGCTGCCCTAACCACTGGGCCATTGTGCCTCCACAATAGTTGATGCTAATGTGCAATCGGAAACTGAAACCGTGATGGTCTTTTTGGATTGCTGGGAATTTACCTATCGCTTTTTAGTAAACGCCCCTTTTGGTAATGGATATTATTTAGTGTCACCAGAGAACATTTATTTTAGCAGAACAAAAAAGATTGAATTAGCCGTCAATTACTTTAAACTCTATTACATATTTAGATAAGAAATAACATGGAAACTATATCAATTATTTACTGCCAACCATTATTACAAATCTGGCAATTTTCTACGGAGTGAATAAAAAAAGACAAACGATTTCTCGGTTTAAAAGGAATACATTATCAACATAATGGCGCCAGTCTCAAGTCTGAAAGCGGAGAGCTTGTTGTGGAATGACCGCTTGAAAACAATCTAAATATTAACGGATGCCCATATTAACAGACAACTGTAGAAAGCTGAGTCGGATTTGCATACGTATACACAAACAAACACTCAAATATATTTACACATATGTATACGTTAGAAGATTTAGATAGGTATATATATATACATAATATATATATACATATATATATACACACAAATATATATATATATATACATATATATATACATATATATATATATATATACATATACACACACACAAATATATATATATATATATATATATATAATATATATATATACATATACACACACATATATATATATATTATATATATATATATATATATATATATTATATACTTATATATATATATATTATATATATATATATATATATATATATATATCTATATATATATATATACACACACACACACATTAACACATATATAAGAATTTATATACATAACCTAATATTAACAAATGTATAAAAATACATGTAAGTACATTAGACATGCGCACTTATACCGACGTACACATACACAAACAGTGCGCTTACTTACATACATATATACACACACACACAAACACATATATGATTAAACAAGCTGTCTGTCATCATATTAAGTAGAATTATCACGAGCATCAGTAAGCATACCAGATTTGGCATCGGCCGAAACAGACAAACAAAACCCTCCTTCCTTTCTTCTCATCGCTAATGTGACATTCTGTATACTCTATGTTACAGATCTTATAAATCGCTGTGTAGTTAATTTGTTCCTTACACCACTTTCGTCTCCTCCGGCACTCAATATTGTGCTCTCTTCAGAACATGCCACATAAAAAACGACGCTCACAAATATATATTTCTTTACAACCCACAAAGGGCTAAACACAGAGGAGACAAACAAGGACAGACAAACGGATTACGTCGACCCCAGTGCGTAACTGGTACTTAATTTATCGACCCCGAAAGGATGAAAGGCAAAGTCGACCTCGGCGGAATTTGAACTCAGAACGTAACGGCAGACGAAATACAGCTACGCATTTCGCCTAGCGTGCTAACGTTTCTGCCAGCTCGCCGCCTCACAAATATATACACAGACTGGCCTATATACACATATACAGCCATATACACAATCAATGTATACACTTGTATGAGCCACAATAGATATCGTACCAAATAGAATATTCAATTATGTGACTGACTTCACAATTTTTTAAATAATTTTTCATGTAAAACACAACTAAATATGCACGACAAACAGTGAGAAACTTCATTAGAAACTACATCAACACATCAGATGCTAATATTTTACAAAGGTCACGTGCAACCTACATTGGAATACTGCCATATATATATATATATATATATATTATATATATATATATACCAGTGCTGTTGCTTATAATCACATCAGCATCAAGGGTAATTAACAAAACTTGCATAACAGATTCACATCCTAACGTGTTCGGTCCTCTGAATGACTAATACGCGGTTCCCGTTCTTTGCTTCTTATGTCGATACTACAACAGTTTGTGCTCCATGCTAATCTACTTAGCCCAGTGGTTCTTAACCAGTTTCTGCCTACCAACCCCTTTGATTCCTGTTTTACCTAGGGATGGGTACCCTTCATAACCATTCGATGCCTAAAAGCCCTTATATCTTTATAAGGAATTGTATAAAAAGTGTTTAAATATTTTGTGTACTTTAGAAATATAACTAGTTCATGGCACATAAATTTTAACAACAAAATGTACGAACCCCTGAGGAAGTTATATAGATCTCGAAGGGCCATATAGTCCTCCAAAGGTCATTTGGGCTCTGGTTGAGAACCACTGATTTAGCTGCATATGCTCTCCACTTTCGGTCACTTTTTTCAAAAGTCTCTCCTCTTCCTGCGACTTTTCCTGTGTCTCACTTCTCAGATCCTGATCGAAACATTTTGCCCAGTTGTCTTTTCAACTAAAACGGACGAAATTACCGCCAAAGCTTACTTTTTCATGCAGATGTTTAAGCTGCACATCAAGTGCATCAGTTGCACCAGCATAGAAGGCTATATGGAGGTCATATGCACAGAAATATTATTTAAAATATGTAAACAAAGTCATACTGGTGATGAGAGCAAGTTTACGAGGTTGATGGAGACGACAACCCTCGAACACTGACATTTATGTGTTCCAGCTCTCTGTCCTCTGAGTTCAGATCCTGCAGAGGTCGACCACGCTTTCAACTCTTCGGGGTCAATAAACAAAGTACTAGTAAAAAACAGGGACGTTTTTAGTCCCAACTGTTTCGCTCTCACTCTTTCTTTCTTTTACAATTGATAATGGTGAAGATACCAAGAAAAGAGCGATTGCATAGTGGCACAGCAAGTCAGTTAGCCATTTTCTATAAACTCACTATAAAGATCTCTAAAGCGACTGTTTCAGTTACATTTTTTTCTTTTTGATATCTTCATTAGGAGCCGATACTCCATGGTCTATTGCATATTCAATAAGCTAGTGAGAGTGTTTCTACGTGAGCGGTTGCTCGAAATGCGAGATATAGCAGTCAAAAGTGAGATGAAGAAAAAAAAAACTTCACTAATGGACAGGTTCTTTATTTAACGAACGAAATTGATGATCGTCTGTTCTACTATACCCAGGGCTATAGGAGAGGACACTTGTCCAAGGTGCTGCGCAGAGAGACTGAACCCAAAACCACGTAGTTGTCATGCAACCTTCTTTAACCACACAGCCATGCTTGCGCCCATCTGTGTAGATATTAAAATATGTTTCTGAAAACACTACCTTGTAATATTTGTTCCAGCTGTCTATGTTATGAGCTCCAGTTCTACCAAAGGCAGCATAAAACAGTTGTTATCCATCTGTCTCTTAAGACAGTACTGAATGAAACTTCTGAGATATCTATGTCTCTTATATTCTGATTGCAATATAACTAACTGACGATTTCACATAGTTCAGTGCATTTTCTTTTACTATGCACAAAGACATATCATGCAATAAAAGAATTTTAATTAATTCGATCTTAATATAATACGATCGGCACAAAAGTAGCTGAATAGTGCATAAAATGATCTGCCTAGTTCAGTATTCAAATTTATTTTCGTACATTCTCAATATAGATGTTGCTTTTCTTTTTAAACTTTAGTCATTAGGACGTAGGGCAAAATGCTTTGCGCTAATTGTTTCAGTTCTCTGTGTTCTAAGTTGAAATCTCTACGAGGTCATTTTCGCTATTCATTCTTTCGGGGTTGAGGAAATAAAGCACCAAGGTGCCTTGTGGTATTTATACCTGCTCTTTCTGTTTTTATGTTTTGGGTGGTAGACTTTTGACATTTTGATTGGTAGGGGTTGAAATTCCCTTTTTGTATCTTCCCTACTTGAATCTTGCAAGCATTCAGACCAGGTTTTCTGTTTGAGGATAGATTTTATCCCTTCCTTCTTTCCTTCCTTCCTTCCTTCCTTCCTTCCTTCCTTCCTTCCTTCCATTTGTATCTGAGGTACTTTGATAGAATTGTTAGGGCGCTCTTTGAGTTCTGAGTTCTTAGGAAGTTGACTTTATCCTTTCAAGCACTGCTGTAAATAGCGCAATTGAGCTAGAACGTTAAAACTTAGTGCGCATGCACAGCAGAGTTCAAGGTCAGTCTGTTCCAAGCGGCTTATTCTGCGTACTTGGCTTCGTTACTAGGGCAACAATCCGGGTACTGAGTGATCAGACCACCTATATGTATATATATTTATGTGTGTCTGTGAATGTGTGTGTGTGTGTGTGTGTGTTTGCCCCCCCCCCCCCCTTGACAGCCGATGTTGTGTGTTTGCGTTCCCATAACTTACAGGTTCGACAAAGGTGTCGATTTCTTCAACTAAAAATCCTTTAAAAGTGGTGCTCCAGCATGGCCGCAGTCAAATGACTGGAATAAGTAAAGGAATAAAGGAATTAAACAAATATCAAACATGATAAACATATATAAAAATGTTTTTTTAAGAAAATTGCCCGATTTTACTGAAATAGATATTCAATTCTGGGACACACTGTAGAATGGATCTCAGTCGTTTGACTATGAGGATTTCATTGCCTGATCAACTAAATTTCCGACACTGGTAAGTGGCTGAGCATTCCATAGACAAGAGTACCTTTATGCACAATCAACGTGTTAGGGGTGTAATAAGGCTGTAGGTTTCTGAATTATGAAAAAAAAAAATCATCTTTACTCAGGGACACAATGCGCTGTTCGGTCCAGGAATCGAACCCATGACTTCATGATCATGAGTCCAAGACCATAACAACTAGGCTAAGCACCCAGTGATGCCATGCAAGGTAACCCCCACCCCTCCTGAAATACTCTCACCGCAAATCAGTGGCAGTAGATAACAGGTATAAGAAATATAGCAATACTAACTTGTACACACACATACACACACACATATATATACATACATCCATATACGTACATACATACACACACATATGTACGTATATATTTGTTGTGTTAAATGATGAGGTCAACAGGAGTCAGCGATATCAAATAGATATATCTGTCACCAGTCCACTCAAACAAAGAGGCACACACACACACACACACACACACACACACACACACACACACACACACACACACACACACAGACACACACAGACACACACATTCAGGCAGGCACAAACATTGATTTACATACATTTACGTACATATTTACATAATGTTATTTTCTGAGGAAAACAAAAGTTTTACTGAACGTAATCTGAGACTAAATAGACATTATCATTGCTGACTGAAAGATCCACTTAGAGAAAGATGATGGCCCAGTGTGGCATCGGCGTCGGCGTAGCGTTGCAGCCAAATGTCTTTCTATTGGTATTGTTGTCAGTTACTAAAGGTGGCGAGCTGGCAGAAACGTTAGCACGCCGGGCGAAATGCGTAGCCGTACTTCGTCTGCATTTACGTTCTGAGTTCAAATTCCGCCGAGGTCGACTTTGCATTTCATCCTTTCGGGGTCGATTAAATAAGTACCAGTTACACTGGGGTCGACGTAATCGACTTAATCCATTTGTCTGTCCTTGTTTTTCCTCTTTGTGTTTAGCCCCTTGTGGGTAGTAAAGAAATAGGTATTTCGTCTGTCGCAACGTTCTGAGTTCAAATTCCGCCTAGGTCGATATTGCCATTCGTTTTTCGGGGTTGATAAATCAAGTACCAGTTGAATACTGGGGTCGATGTGATCGACTCTTCCCCTCCCACAAAATCAGGACTTTTCCCTATAGTAGAAAGGATTATTGTCAGTTGCTAAAAGCGGCACGCTGGCAGAATCGTCAGCATGCCGGGCAAAATGCTTAGCGGTATTTCGTCTGTCTTCGTGTTCTAAGTTCAAATTCTGCCGAGGTCGATTCTGCGCTTTATTCTTTCGGAGTTGATAAAATAAATACCAGTTTAATACTGGGGTCGATGTAATCGACTATCCTCCCTAAATTTCAGGCCCTGTGTCTATAATAGAAAGGATTACTGGCAGTTGTTGAAAGCGGTGAGCTGATAGAACTGTTAGAACGCCAGGCAAAATGCTTAGCAACTTTTAGTCTGTCTTAACGTTTTGAGTTCAAATTCTGAGTTGTTCAGGTATTTTGTGCCTTTGCTTAGTTGAAGACCACAATACTTTCCAACGAGACACGGAAATCTATCGTCTTGCGGCATTCTGGATATACATTCTCTCCACTGATTAATCTATTTCTTGACTTCCGTTTTTCTTTAGGCGTTCTGATCTTGATAATCACATGTTTTAGTTTGTATATCAGGGTCTATATTTTCCATGCCTGCACCCATATATATGGGCATACATATGTACATACATGCATATATGTGCATGCATGCATACATACAAAAATGACTACTCAGTTGATGTCATCGAAATTCCAAGGAAAGAGTCATACTGTGAACTTGGATCTAGTTCTTCATTAATTAAGGTATTGAGGTGTAATTTGAGAGAGATTACGTTACCTACTTCTTGTTAGTCGCTCCTCGATGGCTCCTGCAGATTCTGGCAATGGTTATAGCAGGGATGCATTCAGAGCGCGATTGTCGCTCTTTCTCTACGCTTAACATTGTTGTTGCGCAACCTTATGAGGCTTAATAAAGCAATTGAAACTGCCCCTATTTCTCCTTCTTCCTCTGTGTATGTATGCGTGCATTCATGTGTGTGTGTGAGTACGCACGCGTTTGATGTTTGTTCTAGGTGATCGGGATATTTTGGGATGCTGTTGTAATAGAATTAGGTATTGTAGATACGTCCGGTTGAATGAAAGGGGTTTTTCGTGTAGGGACTCGGAAAGGTATAATTTGCTGTAACAATAAACTGTGCTTCCCGCATGTTCACGGAGGTCTTTACTTTATAGTATTTATGTTTCGTTTTATGCGTCAGGGAAAATGGCATAACACAACGGTGAATCTAACGTACTGTTTGTACTCTGTTGTTGCTTCGTCTGTGGACCAAATGTGGTATCTGTGTGTACTCTCTCTCTCTTTTACTCTCTTACTTGTTTCAGTCATTTGACTGCGGGCAAATCGACCCCGGGACTCATTCTTTGTAAGCCCAGTACTTATTCTATCGGTCTCTTTTGCCGAACCGCTAAGTGACGGGGACGTAAACACACCAGCACCGGTTGTCAAGCACAGACACACAAACACAGGGACAAACACAGACACACAAACACGCACACACACACACACACACACACACACACACACACACACACAAAGACACACATATACATATATACGACAGGCTTCTTTCAGTTTCCGTCTACCAAATCCACTCACAAAGCTTTGGTCGGTCCGAGGCTATAGTAGAAGACACTTGCCCTAGATGCCACGCAGTGGGACTGAACCCGGAACCATGTGGTTGGTTAGCAAGCTACTTACCACACAGCCACTCTTGCGCCACTCTCAGTATATTTCTTCGTCGTTTCACTTGCTTTACCATTTCTTTTAATGTGGATGTTGTGGAATAATTCTAGAAACTTCTAGTATTTTCTATCTTCTATGGCTCTATGGTATGTTTTATGTTAAGTGTGGAGATTGGCTGTATTTAATGTTCTGTAGTGTTGCTAGTATGTTTGATTTGTTAAATGCTACTTCAAGCCTGTTATCGGGTGTCCAGGTTTTCAGGTGATTAACGCAGGTTTGGAGTAGATATGATTTCAGCTGCATAAGTAACATAGCTATATGAATATTTTGAAGAGGTATGGGAATTCTTACAGGTAGGTAAATGTTGAAAAGAAACAAAGGTGAGATTACTTTGAGGTTTGCAATTCGGGAAATAACATATTTTGGAAATATTGTTTTAGGTTTACATAGGCTAGGATACCTCACAGGTAATTTTTTAGCCAATATTTTGTTATATTTCTTAAATTGTCGATTGTTTTGTATATAGTTGATAGCGGTGTATGTAGTCGTAGGCTTTTCTGATGTAGTTAGAGGTTAGTATGTGCGTTTGAGATTTGGTTGATGTTTAAACCATAACCTATTCCCACCCTCACACACGATAGGCGCAGGAGTGGCTGTGTGGTAAGTAGCTTGCTAACCAACCACATGGTTCCGGGTTCAATCCCACTGCGTGGCACCTTGGGCAAGTGTCTTCTGCTATAGCCCCGAGCCGACCAATGCCTTGTGAGTGGATTTGGTAGACGGAAACTGAAAGAAGCCTGTCGTATATATGTATATATATATGTATGTGTTTGTCTCCCTAGCATTGCTTCACAACCGATGCTGGTGTGTTTACGTCCCCGTCACTTAGCGTTTCGGCAAAAGAGACCGATAGAATAAGTACTGGGCTTGCAAAAGAATAAGTCCCGGGGTCGAGTTGCTCGACTAAAAGGCGGTGCTCCAGCATGGCCGCAGTCAAATGACTGAAACAAGTAAAAGAGAGTAAAGAGAGCTATTCCCCAGCATTACTTCAAGTCAGGCAAAAAATAATAATGTCCAGTAGCACTGTCACCTTGCTGAATTTTACGTCTCTGAAACGATTATACAGCTCACTCTGTGTACTTATTAACAGTAAGAGGAACTGTAAAAATGAAGTAATGAAATGTATTGTGAAAATATGAAATAGATACCGATGCATTAAAGTTGTTTGTTTTTTATTCGCTCACTTTTCCTGACGATCAGCCCAGAAAATATTCCAGTTACCAGTAATTTCTAATTCTATACAAAGATCAAGTTAGATTTGCAATGCAATACTGCTACGACACACAGAGACAGATTAGATCGCATTCTTAAAAATTCTGTCAGACTCTACTGACATGAAATCACTCATCAACACAGCTCAAATACTAGACCAAAGATGTATTGTCTCCTCCTGTCTTTTCTACTGTTACTATAATGGTCTCTGCTCCCCGGAACTTGCTGGTTTCGTACCACATCCATTAAAGCCATTCCAACTCACACATGACTTCTCTTATCATTCATATTATGTGCACACTCCTAGTTGTAACTTCCCAGACATTAGACTCCTGAAATTTCCTCACTACCCATTTTCTTTTTTTCCACAACTGTTTAAGGAAAAACATTAACAGCGTCGATCTCTTTCAGAGGACACAGACTATTTCTCCAGAGAAAATCATTAATCCAAGCCCTTCTACTTATAAAACCTAGATGAGTCCCGACTCCCGTTTCTAATCTTTTCCTGAAACTACTGTTTGCAGATTAAACTACAATCTATAATCGACTGGTTAAAATTCAGTCAAACAGTTGATGAAATAATCACAATACGTGAGTTAAATCTAAATATATTTGCAACCTAAATATATTTCGGGCAGCCTTCAATTCTTTCCATCCAAGGATATTATTAATCCAATATTCGTTATGCTCTTATTTCTAGCCTTATCTACTTCGAATTTCACCGTGAAAAATGATTTATTTGATATCTTCTGAAGGTGTAAACAATGCATTTCTCATTGGCAAGAACAAAGCTTCTAAAGATGGAGAAAATTCGAAATGTTACTGTGCATAATGGTAGCACGTCTGTCATGTACACAAAAGATGTGGGTTCGTGTCCCACGGGCACCCTTCGACTTTTTCCATCAAAGGTATTTTTAAAACAATATTCTATATTAGACGTAAGCACATTTCAAATTTCATCCCATTCCAGCCCTAATCATACTCAAAATCTAAATACATTTCAGATCTAAGCATATTCTCAATCAAGACATATTATAAATCTATGTACATCCTAAATCTAAACTTATTCAAATTTAAACATTCTCTAGTTCTAAATACACTCCAAATCTAAACACATTCTGAATGTAACTATATTCCAAATCTCAACACATTTCTAATCTAAACATATTGAAATCTAAACACATTTCAAATTTAAACGCATTCCAACTCTAAGCATATTTAAAATCTAATCATGTTTCGAATCTAAACGTATTTCGAATTTAAACATATTTCAGAACTATACACATTTCAAATTCATACAAATTTTAGTTCTAAATACTTTTCAAACGTAAGCACATTCCAAACCTAAACACATTTCTAATTTAAACATATTTCAAATTTAAACGTTATTTCATTTCCTGAGAAAAATTTCTCAAGAACCAGACCCTCAGTTTCAAAGCCCCTTCATCACGAGACAACGAGGGTACCTATAAATAATCACTCTTTCTCTTAAAAATAGCAGTTAACTTCCCCTTAAACTGCAACTCAACATCTTAAAAAACAGAAGGAGATTTCGGTTAGTGTAGTACTAAATAGATTGTTTGAAATTATAAGGAGTTGAAATGGCCGAAATGTGCTAGATCATATGGGACCTAAACAGTCCTGGAGTTAAACAACAACAATAATATTGAGTTTATACACACCCAGTTCTTCCTTCTTTTTTTCTGATATTAGCATCAATCCATCCTATTTTACAGTGATACATTGTGTATGTCTGTTCGATAGAAATTCCGTTCTCCCTGTCTTTATGCATGTATTTATGTCTGGCTTTCGGTTAGATTAGGTGTCGGCGATGATACATTTGCAAACCTGTTTATCAACGACCCGAAGTTAATCAGGGATATTTAGTGATACAAATAACAATATACTGACAGATTTTTAAGATACACACAAACACACACACACACACATATATATATATATACATACATACATACATACATACATACATACATACATATATATGCATATATATATGCATAAACATATATACAAATATATATACACAGACATATATATATATACATATATACAAATATATATACATAAATACAATACACACACACACACATATATATATAAATACATGCATACACTATGTATACATATATACATATTCATACAATATATATACACACACACACATATATATATATAGGTATATATATGTATATGTATATATATATATATATATATATATAATATATATATACATATATATATATATACATATATATGTGTGGGTGTTTGTGTGTGTGTTGTATTTGCATATATATGTTTGTATTATAATATATAATATATATATATATATATATATCTATATATATATATATATATACATAATATATATACATATATATATATATATATACATACGTATATATACATACAAATATATATATATATGCTTGTATGGATATATGTATAATATGTGAGTGTGTATGTGCGTGTGCATGTGTGTGTACATATTTTCTATTGTTACCATCTTAGTTTTTGAGTTTCTTACCAACGGAAAGAGATTTAGTTCCTAGTTTAGAGACAAGGCTCTTTCATGGGAATTTCGACAACATCAACACATGCATGTATATATGCACACATATGCATGTGTGTCCATATGTATATTCATACATATGAGTACAGACATGAATGTCATTTTATATTTCAGATTACTCATGAGTTTCGGCTGTGATATTTTCATTTGAAATTCAGCCTTGAAATTTTGTTAGCATCGGATGAAAAGTAATTTCAACTTTATGTCCATAATTTTTCTCTGTCTCAAGATCATTATGTCTGCTCTGTTTAGCTTGCATTTTATTGAAGATTTGACAGGAACATTCCAGACATTATTTTTTCATATGCGACATTATTTCCTCTATATCACTGTAGCTTCTTATATTGCGCTGAAAAAACACTTTCTGAAACTTCGATCTGACCCCAACCTGACATCCCCCCACACTGCTTCGTCTGGTCGAACTTGTTTTCTTCCTCAACTGCTTCTCGTTCGTGGGAGAGTTTTTCCAATAAGTCTCGGGAGTGACCACGGAAACGAGAATAGGACCCCAACTATGCGAACATGTTTGTTGACTACGTTGAGGCCCAAATATTCTCACAATTCATTAGTCCCACTCCCGAACTATACAGTCATTATATTGATGAATATATCGACGCGACCTCACTTTCCTGCGAGCAACTAGAATCCTTAATCCCTTTAATCTAATCCTTCTATCCTACCCTCTAATTCTCCTGCACTATCTCTAACTCTTCCGTCAAATTTCTCGACATTTCTATCAGAATACACCACTCCGCTTTCACTAACTCCATCCACTACAAACACACTGACTAACACTCCTGCCTTAACTGTTCTTCCTCCCACTCTACCCACACCAAGCTCTCCGTCCCCTACTCACAATTCCCTCGTCTGCGCAGGTTCTGCGGTGAAAACCATGACTTTGAGGGTCACTCTCAACTCATGGCTCGCCACTTCCTCCTTCATGGATATCCTCTCAACACTATCCACACTGCCCTTGCCAGGGCACGATCTGTGGACCGAGCCTCTGCTCTTTCTCCTCGCACCCGCCCCGCCGTTGCTCGCCTAACCTACCACCCCTCCAACCTGCCCATTCCAACGCACCATGCTCCGAGCCTTCCGGCGACTCCTGCCCGAACACTCCACCTTGCACATCTTCCCTCCTTCAAATGAGCTCATAACCTGCGTGACCTCCTGGTCTACAGTTTCTTCTCTAACCCCATCTCCCAGCCTGGCTCGTTCTCTTGTCTCCGCCCACGCTGTCGCACCTGCCACTACCTCTCCAACACTACCATCCTCACAGGCATCCACTATCGTCCCTATTTGATCACCGACTCATCTACCTGTACTTCTAGTAGCGTCATTTACTGCACCTCTTTCTCTCTCTGCCCTTCCTTTTACACCGGTCAAGCGGCGTCTCGCTTGACTGACCGGTTCGCTGAGCACTTCCGAGACATCAGACTTGGTAATAACACCCCGGTCTCCCGCCGTTTCTGCTCTACCGTTCATTCGCTACAACATGTTTCTGTGTCTGTGCACAGGGGCCATCCGTACTCCCGCCTTCGCCTTGAACAAGCATTAATCTTCTCTCTTCGCTCCTTTGAGCCAATTGGACTCAACACACCTCCTCTCTTCATCTGAAACCGACCTCACCTCTTCTCTTCATTTGATACCAACCCGACACCACTACACACACACTAGCACTGACTACTTTTCAGCACCCACACCACACACAGTCATCCAAACACTCACACACAATCTTCAATAGCGTCACCATACATACCACAAGCACTGTTTAACTCAATACACACACCACAGAGCAACTATCACACTCCCACACCCACACAATCACATAATACCTGAACACAGACAATATATATTCCCCCATAATCACATAATACCTCGACAAAGGTTATATATACATACACACGCAACACGCATTAACACACGCAGCATACATAGACAAAGATAACTTCGCCTACATATATACACCATCCACATGCACACTATTTGGTCACAGACACACATACACCTGTGCACACACCACGTAAAAAATTACGCAACTACTACACAATACACACACACACGTCAGAGTCACTCGCCCATATTCACACATACACACCCACGCTCACACACACCATTCTCGCACACACACTCACACACGCGCACCTTCACTATCACTTTATCATCTCCCTTTCAATCAACCTTTTATTATTATTATTATTATTATTATTATTATTATTATTATATTATTATTATTATTATTATTATTATCTCCCTTTCTTTTTCCACCTCTTTTTTCCATTCATTCGTCGTGGTGGACCGCTAAAATTTACAAGTTATTTTTTTTTCATTCGTTCTCTGTTTAATTTCTCTTATTCCTTTCTGTTGAAATCTGGTCTATTAAAGACTTTCCCGCGCGTCAAACTATTACACCTGCTTGTTGTTCATACACATTTCTTCGTCTTTTGTTTTTCTATAAATTTTAACTATATATATATATATATATATATCACGGGTTTCTTTCAGTTTCTGTCTACCAAATCCACTCACAAGGCTTTGGTCGGCCCGAGGCTTTAGTAGAAGACATTTGACCGAGGTGCCACACAGTAGGACTGAACCTGGAACCATGTGGTTGGGAAGCAAGCTTCTTGCCACACAGCCACGCCTTACCTACGTACATACATACATACATACATACATACATACATACATACATACATACATACATATATATATATATGTATATATGTATATGTATATATGCATATATGTATATCTTTATATATAAAAGTGAAGTTGTGTGCTGTCTGTCTCCTACGATTTAGATTCCTAACTACTCCCACATTTTGCGGTGCAGTTTAACCAAAACCGGGTATCTTATAGTCGTGATTCATATCGAGCCCTTCTGGGTATTAGCGCGCGTCTACGATGAGTCTACGATTTTAAAAATAATTTACCATCATGTTTTTCCATTTTAATGCATTTTTTCGCTATTATATAAGGGAAGTAACTCTCTAAAAATGTCTACGATGAGTCAACGATTTAAAAAAAATTTACCATCATTTTTTTTCCATTTCTAATGCATTTTTTTGTTATTTTTTGGCTATAACTCTCTAAAAATGCGTATATAGTTATTTCCCTTACAAACCCGAGCAACGCCGGGCGATACTGCTAGTTTATATATAAATTATAATTAAGAGTATCTAAAAGATACCACCTCGCTGGAGATAGCATTCAAAACTTGACTCTAAAACCACATCAAGTATTCATACAGCACCAGGAGAAAAGACAAAGAGACAAATAAACTAGCAAAACTTATTGGATATTTTTTGCTAGTTTATTTGTCTATTTGTCTTTTCTCCTGGTGCTGTATGAATACTTGATGTGGTGTCTTTTAGATCTCCTTAATTATAATTTTAATAATAATTACCTATAAGGTAATTGATATGATCGATATTTTAAATAACGATCTTATCGTCACACACACACACACACACATATATATAGCATATATATATAGATATATATATATATATATATATATATATATATATATATATATATATATGTATATATATGCTATATATATATGCATATATATATATATGTATACATTCACACATATATATAATATATATACATTTATACATACATACATACATACATACGTACATACATACGTACATACATATATATATATATATATATATATATAATATATATATATATAAATTATAAATTATATATATATATATATAGATGTACGTGTACATATGCTTATGTATATATACAGAGTAAAAGAGAGTGAAAGAGTAAAAGGGAGAGAGAAAGAGAGAGACAGAGAAAGAGAGAGAGACAGGTAGGTGGACAGAGATATAGAAAAAATGAGTGAAGTGGATACAAAGGTAGCAAATTAAAAGCAAGAGAAAGGGAGAGAGAGAGAGAGTGAAAGAGAGAGAGATAGAGAGAGAGTGAGAGAGAGAGAGAGAGAGGGGGGGGAGAGAGAGAAATGACGACTGGAACAGAACGTTAAGTATAAAAGATTAAAAGAGCTGCATATGTAACGAAATGTTTGTCCGTCAGAAAAACAAACACTCAAAATCATGGCATGTCTTTAACTGTTTTTATCAAGAACACACACCTAAGATACCGTTGATCTAATGAGGGCGCCTCGACCAGGTCGTATAGCAGGCTAAACGTTGCCAACAAAACCCTTCTCATACTACATCTTAATACAACGGTTTGTAAATGGTCTGACGCATATGATTTTTTAAAAACATTATGTATGGCTTTTGAACATTTCATATTAATGCTTTAGCATCATGAAAACAGGTAATCATATTTTTTTCTATACATACGTATTATTAATAAAACAAAGGAAGCAATGGTTTTCTATCGTTTTTACTAAACTTTTCATTTTACAACATAGCTTTTTTAAAATAACTTTCCGTGCAAAATATTTTTTTCAATTTGATTTATAGTGTACAACGAAATGAAAAACATTGAGACTCACTGCTCTGTCTTCTTCAAATATTGCATTAAAATATCTTAGATATATTATGCATATTATGCTAGAAAGAAATGAGATGGAATGATTTCGACTGGAATATCATTGAGCAGAAATTTATTGAGTCGCGAATGAGCAACGACATCAAAAGTTACAGCTCAAACAAGATGTAATCTTCATATTTGCTATGGAACGCTGATTTTGATAATCTTTGATGATCATTCCTGGTGACCCTATATGCATAATATAGTGACCAACCTTTCCCTTCAGAAGTCACATAACCCAGCTCTGATCTCTCGGTGGAGTTCGTAAAAGATCCACGATGAATTATTACGGTTCCTTTATTAGGATAGGAGCCGCTGCTATGCACACACATATTCTTGAACGCTATGATTAGACTAATTGGGAAAATACGAACTCTCTAAAACCTCTAATGTCTTGTCTTCTACTTTTACCACCATTGACTCCACTCCTCAGGTTTATTACTTACTTGCATGTCTTATTAGATTTTTGAGGCGAGGTTTTCATTTTGGAGAATTGAAAAAGTTCATTCCCTTTTAGGGATATATGGGTTTCCTTCTTTTTTTTTTTTTTGGTAGGTGGACTTTTAGTATCTTATTTGTGAACACCTTGGGTAATTTTTTCAGTAATTGTACTTCTCTAGCTCTCTTCGATGACCGCTAACCTGTACTTAGTCCTTATCTCGTCATCGCAAGAAGATGAGGTGGAAATGTTCAGAGCCTTTGACCTGCGTCTGTGCTGGAAGAGAAAACCTTTGGCCTTCCCAATTTCTTACCTCGCCATAATCTGATAACGGTAGGGATGAAAGTGAAACGACAATGTTGGACTACACCAGTTTTTTTTTCTGGATTTCGAGCACTGGTGCCACAGTTTAGTGTTCTACAGCTTACAAAGCCTTTAATGTAATAATATCGCTATAGGCAAGCAAACATCTGACGATAAAAACAAGTTGTTATAAGGCAGACGAGATGATGCAAAGACCCGTATAACTATAGAGATTAATAACTGATCTACAAAGACACAGCCCAAAATGAGTTAAGTCTTTGGAGGAGGAAGAAGAAGAAGAAGGAAGAAAGGTGAGAAAAACATATGAATCGACTGTCAGGAAACTTTTACTAGAGTTTCTTATTTACTATTCTAATAGAGTTCTCATGAATAATGCAGCCCGAATAATATGCAGGCACTTTAAACACGTTATGAGTAAATAGCAATTGATTCTGTAAATACAAAGATAGATATATATAAAAATTACCCTATCCCTGTTAGAAGAGAAATGTTTCAAGGTGACACTTCTCTCCATTCTGGTTTTGTCTGGTGCTGCTACCTTTCGCCAATATCTCGAACCAAACAGGATACAAATGCTATAAGAGGACAAAAAGTTACCATTTCAATGTAGATGACCACATGTTCTATATTGCAGATGCTACACAACTAGAAGCAATGCTTCAGAGCATACATGGATTTGGTACAGGAAATGATATGAAATGCGTCCTGACAACTTTGGGAAAAGGAAAATTAAATATTGAACACTTCCAAGGCCCATTGAGCTTCACTCCGTAGTACAGTGAGGGCACACAATAAAAATAAGCTACTGAATAATAATAATAATAATAATAATAATAATAATAATAATAATAATAATAATGATGATGATGATGATGATGATAGTAGTAGTAGCAGAAGCAGCAGCAGTAGAAGTAGTAGTGGTGGCGATAGTAGTAGTAATGATGGTGATGGTGGTGGTGGTGATGGTGATTGTAGTAGTAGTAGTAGTATTAGTAGTTTCAAATTTTTATCACAACCGTTTCAAGGAGACGGGTTTCTCGATTACATCGACTCCTGTAATTGACGAGTACTTTAATCTATCGAGCCCGGATAGATGAAAGCCAAAGTTGACTTCGATGGGAATTGAACTTATAATGTAAGCAGTCAAAGGATATAACGCTAAGCACTTTGTTTGACGCTCTAACGATTCTGCGACGACGACGCCGACGACACCACCGTCGCCGATGACAACGACGCCAATGACGACGAAGCCTAGTTTAGGTATAAGGCCAGAAATTTTATGGAGGTGGAGATTAGTTGATTACTTACTCTCCAGTCCTTCACTCGTACTTGAAGAGACAGATTCTGCAAAAAAAAAAAAAAAAAAATTAAAAAGGCACAGTTAGCTTCGGCACGATTTGAACTTAAAACACGGAACAAATACCACACAACATTTTGTCCGACGTTTTATAATTGATGATGACAATGATGATGATGATGAGGAGGATCTCATAAACGCTGACAATTTGTGATGATACAGATTACGGCAGCGATGATGATGGTGATGACCGTGTTGATGACACGACTGTTGTAAAGCGATCGTGAAGATGAAACTTCTGTGATTATTGAACGAGACCAATGTCCTGATCTCCCTAACATAGACCAGATTTCAATTATCATCGCTACACCACTCCTTAAGTCCCTGTGCACGGCAGCAAGGACAATTGACCGTGAGGTGGTGGTGCACAAAAGTGACTGCATGGCGTCTACTGTATGTTGTCTGATGTGATGTGTGCAATGTAAGAACCTGATGTCTCCTGTGTGTTTCTGGCTCGTGTCGGAGGTGTGTCTGACACTGTACGTGCTGGTGTTAGAGTGTACATGACTGTGTTCACAAAGCAGTTATATATATATATATATATTTCCGTGGTGGTTTGGGGATGGGCAAGCATAAGAAAATAAAGAATGAAAAAAAATGCAAGCAAAAGTATAAAAAGCGATCACAAATAATAAACAAACAGCGGAACACCACGTCCAAACAAATAAAACTCAATTACTTAAGAAGGGAAGAGTAAAAATAGAAAAACAAAATGAACAAAATTGTTCCTCCATCAATCCAACTATCCGTCTATCTAGCAAGCCTACGAAACATCCAGCCAGCCAGCCAGTCAGCCAGCCAGCTAACCAACAGGCCAGCCTGAAAACCGGCCAGTCATTCATTGGACGTTCTCGTTCGTTCGTTCGTTCGTTCCTTCCTTCATTCATGCATTCATGTCATTCATTTATCCATCAACTTACCGATCCAGCAATAGAAAGAAGTATAAGTGCTACGTATATATATATACATACATACATAAATACATACATACATACATACATACATACATACATACATACATACATACATACTTGCATACATACATATATATATATATATATATATATATATATATATATATATATATATATATATATATATATATATATACACATATAATATATATATATAATATGCATACCTACATAATGTGTAGGTGTATGTACGCTACAGATATTTTTTATTAAAGTATATAATGTACGTGTATATTCAAACATAACATACATACACATTGCTTCTACACATACATATACATATGCATATATATATATTAGTGCGTAGATATACATGTACATAAAAAGCAGTTTATGTTTATGCATATATATATATGTATGTATGTATGTATGTGTATGTATATATATATATGCATGTATGTATGTATCTATATATATATATTATTATCTATATATATTATATATATGCCCACACAACTTACACCCAAACTTACAAAAGATGCAAGATTCATATATATTATATATAGATATATATATCTATATATATATCTATATATAATGTACATGCGTACATGTATACACATATATCATATATATATATATACTCATATATATATATATATATAGATATATATATATATATTTACATACACACCATGCATATTCTGTGAGCATGTATACACCCATATCTGCACATACAAGCACACACAGCCCTTTTCTCCTTAATTTGGCTGGCTGCATATACATAGCATATATATATATTAGTGCGTGCGTAGATACATGTACATAAAAGCAGATTTATTTATGTGCTATATATATATGTTGTATGTATGTGTATGTATATATATTGCATGTATATATATATATATATTATATATATATATATATGCCCACACAACTTACATTACAAAAAGATGCAGCATACTCATATATATATATATATATATATATATATATAATGTACATGCATACATGTATATACAACATATACATATATATATATATATATATATATATATATATATATATATATACACACATGCATATTCTGTGAGCATGTATACACCCAATATA
>NW_021834205.1:0-12500 GCF_006345805.1 Octopus sinensis
GCTGAGCGGCATTTCGCCCGGCGCCAACAATTCTGCTAGCTTGCCGCCTTATTAAAATTAAGACACAATATACCGTCCATTGCAGGAATTTGTAATCAATGACCGTATGATCGTGAGACGAACAACCCGAGCCACCAGACGATGAGTTTTTACAAAGTGTGTGATGTAAATATTTGATATTCTCCCTATATAAACTGTTTATTTATGCGCCATTTTCAAGCCTAGCCAGGCTCATGGGCCCGGTTTCTCGGTTTCCGTGGCGTATGTGCTCCCCCCAGCTGGATGCGACACCAGTCCATCTTCCAAGAAACAGGAAGAAAGAGCGAGAAAAAGTTTGTGCGAAAGACTACAACAGGGGTCGCCACCACTCCCTGCCGCAGCCTCGTGGAGTTTTAGGTGTTTTCGCCCAATAAACACACACAACGCCCGGTCTGGGAATCAAAACTGCGTTCCTCCGACCGCGAGTCCGCTGCCCTAACCACTGGGCCATTGCGCACCCCACTATATAAACTCTAGTTTAACCATAATCTAATGCAATCCAAGGAAGTAGAAATACCAAGTCATGAACTGAAATGGATAGGAAAAGCAGAGGGAGAGTCTAACATCATTTCAAGTCAGTGTTGTTAAAACTAATATTATTAGAATGCGCCGCAGGATGAAATGATCTTATGTAAATAAAGCCGTGACGTACAACTAATTGCAGTCAACAAGGTTACTAATATATGAAAACATTGGATTAATTTGTATAGTTATGTGAAAACGGGTAAATGAATAGTAAAAACATTGTTAGTGTATAGGGAATGGATTGAATGTGAAATAAATAGCTAAATTGGTCGGAAGAAAACACAGAAAGAGAAGATAGAATTAAGCATCCGTCAAAATGCACAGTAATTAATGCAGAGAATTGCTCGGATTTGGTCGTTGGTCAGCAAATGTATTTTATTGTTGTTAGGGAGTTGCTGGTCAATTCCGATGGAGCGGGTTTATGATTAAAGATGAGCCGTGGCCTATATCTATCAAAACATATAATGAACCTACCCTCTCATATCCAATGTCTTCTTTTGAAAGACAACTCAAGTAATTTAGAATAATTTAATTAGGGAAAGGTGAATTCGAAGTCTTACAGCCGTTTCTGGGATAACACAAACGGTACGTTAGTGTGTCCACGCACTGGGTATGCCGTCATCAGAGACAAAGCATGAATATTTTAGACAGAGAAAGCTTACAGTTTACAAGGAACAAAATTCATAGTTTATAAGGAATAAAATAGCAGAATAAAGGAGTAAACAGAAGAAGAAAGAGTAAAAGCAGTTAGAAGACTACAGGCAGCAGAATAATGTTCACAATTCATCTTTTTCCAGAGGATTTGGATGTTGATTGGTACTTCTATGAAGAACCGATATTGATGGCATACACCATACCCGCAACTCTAGCACTAACAACCAGAATTAACCAAGATACAAACATCTCGAAATGAAGACGGAAATGTAACTGAGGCGAATGTTGATATTAATAGCACCAGCACTAATACTAATATTAATAACTCTAAGACGATTACTACCACTACTACTAATACTACTAATATTATTAACATTAATAATTATAATAATACCATCAGTACTACTACTAATAATAATAGTAATGATGATAATAATAATAATACAAACCAATCCTCAAACATTTGATTTTAACTTCTTCATTAATAATACTACATCTTGCCTTTCCACTAATAACACTCGTAGGACTGATAGCTGCAACTGCCGATCCACGCCGAAATGCCCATTGCGAACCCACTGTAGTAGGTTTGGACTGGAAGCACTCCGTCGGTTACGACGATGAGGGTTCCGGTTATCCGATCAACGGAACAGCCTGCTCGTGAAATTAACGTGTAAGTGGCTGAGCACTCCACAGACACGTGTACCCTTAACGTAGTTCTCGGGGATATTCAGCGTGACACAGAGAGTGACAAGGCCGGCCCTTTGAAATACAGGTACAACAGAAACAGGAAGTAAGAATGAGAGAAAGTTGTGGTGAAAGAGTACAACAGGGGTCGCCACCACCCCCTGCCGGAGCCTCGTGGAGCTTTAGGTGTTTTCGCTCAATAAACACTCACAACGCCCGGTCTGGGAATCGAAATCGCGATCCCACGACCGCGAGTCCGCTGCCCTAACCACTTGTCCATTGCGCCTCCACTGTAGTAGGTTTAACGAAGTATACAAATGCATGGTCCACAACATATTGCATAATTCTACTAACTGCTACATCGAGTGTACTATTAATTTTAAACAGATATTAAGTGTATATATTTAAGTATGAAGAGCATAGCAAAGCTATCTCCCTAGCCAACTATATATACCATCTAATAAATAGAAAGGTACCATATAGGATATCATGGGCCATAATAGATTCCAGGGTCCATTACCAAGGCCAATGATCCACTTGTGAACTATGCCTCAAAGAAGCCTCCCTAATATTAATGGATAATTCATCGCAATTATTAAAATAAACAACACGGAGCTTTTTCTACATGTTGTCATAAGTTCTTATTTCTTTATTGCCCACAAGGAGCTAAACATAGAGGGGACAAACAAGGACAGACAAAGAGATTAAGTACTTAATTTATCGACCCCGAGAGGATGAAAGGGGAAGTCGACCTCGGAAGGAATTTGAACTCAGAACCTAGCGCAGACGAAATACCTATTTCTTTACCACCCACAAGGGGCTAACCAGAGAGGACAAACAAGGACAGACAAACGGAGAAAGTCGATTAACGCCCCTATGCGTACTGGTACTTATTTAATCGACGAAAGGATGAAAGCCAAAGTCGACCTGGCGGAATTTGAACTCAGAACCTAGCGCAGACGAAATACCTATTTCTTTACCACCCACAAGGGGCTAAACACAGAGAGGACAAACAAGGACAGACAAACGGATAAAGTCGATTATATCGACCCCTATGCGTAACTGGTACTTATTTAATCGACCCCGAAAGGATGAACGGCAAAGTCGACCTCGGTGGAATTTGAACTCAGAACCTAGCGGCAGACGAAATACCGTTAAGCATTTCGACCGGCGTGCTAACGATTCTGCCAGCTCACCGCCTTATGTTGTCAGAAGTTTTATAACATTTTAAAATTATTCTATAGGTTCAAATGCAAACAAAATCAACATGCATAACACATCCATCCGTGGTCGTTACAACATATATATATATCTATATCTATATCTATATTATATATATATATATATATTTACACACATATATATATATATGTGTGTGTATGTGTATATATGTATATATATATGTGTGTGTATGTGTATATATGTATATATATATATGTGTGTATGTGTATGTATATATATATATATATGTATGTATATATGTGCACTTATGTGTGTGTGTGTGTATGTGTATGTGTGTGTGCGTGTACACTTTCTTCCTCTACCTCTCTACCTCTCTATCAACATAAACATCTTAGAAGCCAGCGAGTTTCAATTCAGTGATTCTTACTTTTCGCAGTTTTTAGATTTTATTTTTCTTGGCTTGTAATTTTAGATTTTAATTTTTAAGTTTTAATTTTAATTTTATGTTTTAACTTTAATTCTGAATCCTTTATCTCGTATCATTTAATTGCTATTAAGCTTGAAATATATTTTTAAAGATCCATTCTAACCATTATACTATTGTTCTTTGAAACCTTACCTAGATTGGCCTTCCACATCCATTTTACTGAAACTTTAGCTTTTGACCTCTCACCTACCCACTCCAGATGCAATATTGACATATCTCTATAATTACCTTTACAATTATTTTTATCGTTATTTTTATTCTTATTTTACCCTTTTACCCCTGTCTTAATTTTAATTTCACTCCTTTATCCTCTCTCTTCTTCCTCTCTCTCTCTCACACACACGCGCACAAAACTCATTTGTGATATCTCTATCATTGTACCTTTATTTTTTATTCTTATTTTTACCCCTTTACCCCCATCTCTCAATTTATACTCTCTCCCTTAGACACACCCACTCACAAGACCCGTTTATTTTCTCGCTCTATATACACATTTACAATTATGAATACACCATTCAAAATACTGCCAAAATATCGCCTGGACTTACCTAGGATCTTAACTAAGGATCTGTACCTTCATGGAAGTACCGACCAACATCCAAATCCTCTGGAAAAAGATGAATTGTGAACATTATTCTGCTGCCTGTAGTCTTCTAACTGCCTTTGCTTCTATTCTTCTATTTACTCCTTTATTCTGCTATTTTATTCCTTGTAAACTGTAAGCTTTCTCTGTCTAAAATATTCTTGCTTTGTCTCTGACGACGGCACACCCAGTGCGTGGATATATTAACCTACCACTTGGGTCATACCAGAAACGGCCGTAAGACTGCAAAGTCATCTTACTCTAGCTAAATTATCCTAAATGACTTGAGATACTCGTTCTGCCTGGGTTTTGATTTTTTTTCCTCTAACATATATATATATATATATATATATAATTATATTATATATATATTATATATATATATAAGAGAGAGAGAGAGAGATAGATAGATAGATAGATAGATAGATAGATAGATAGATAGATAGCTAGATAGATAGATAGATATAGATAGATAGATAGATAGATGCACACGCGCACACATTCACACACATATATATATTTATATATATTTTTTAAATCTCAGGGAATAATAAGTATTCCAGGTTATCAGGACATTTACTATTTTACACTTTTGAATGTAAACAGTTTCATTTAAAATATTAATAATTTGGGGTTTTACCAATAGAACCGTAACTCTAGCGTTGATTAGAAATACCTTCTTTCCGCACAGACTAATAACAGGTAAGTTATATATATTTCTTCAAATAACTTTATTGTATTTTAAAGTAGGTTTTCTAAATGCTTATATTATTTTATTGGATATAACTTTCTATGTATATTCCATACAATAAGGTTATCCTGAAATAGGAGTTGTGGTTCGATTGGTAAACTCCCAAATTTGTTATAATATTATATATATATATATAAATTTGTAATAATATTATATATAGGCGCAGGAGTGGCTGTGTGGTGAGTAGCTTGCTTACCAACCACATGGTTCTGGATTCAGTCCCACTGCGTGGCACCTTGGGCAAGTGTCTTCTACTATAGCTTCTGTGAGTGGATTTGGTAAACGGAAACTGAAAGAAGCCCGTCGTATATATGTATATGTGTGTGTGTGTGCGTGTTTGTGTGTATGTGTTTGACCCCCAACATCCCTTGAAAACAGATGGTGGTGTGTTTACGTCCCCCGTATCTTAGCGATTCGACAAAAGAGATCGATAGGCTTCCAAAGAATGAGTCCTGGGGTCGATTTGCTCGACTGAAGGTGGTGCTCCAGCATGGCTACAATCAAATGAGTGAAACAAGTAAAAGAGTAAGAGTATACACACATGCATGTGTGTGTGTGTGTGTTGTGTGTGTGTGTTGTGCGCGTATTGCACCGTCCCTATCGTTTCCTCTGCTCTTCATCTCTTCGTTTTCCTTTCAAATATATTCCTTCCTTTTCCCCACCTCTCCTTCTTCGCGCTTTTTTTGCACCTGTTTTCCCAACTCTTTCTCCTGCTGAACTCGTTCTTGCATCCTTTCCTTCCTCCTTATTTCGACTTGGTTTTCCATTTTTTTACCTTTCACCTGTTTTGTTGTATTTTTTTCCAGTGACTATTTTTCTTCCGTATTCCACTTATCCTTCCCTCTTTCCTTCTGATGAAGAACGAACATCTGAAATGTTTAAGGTATTTGCTGTCTCTTTCAGACTTAAATTAACACCAGGTTTGTTAAGATTTGTTTCTTCTGTGCCGTCGCTTTTATTGTTTATTGTATTTACACTATATTTGTGTGTGTGAGTGTGTGTATGTATGTGTATAGTATATAGTATGTTTGTATGCATGTTTTCTCTGTGTTTATGTATCTGTGTGTATGAATATATATACTTACGTACATATATACACATACATATATGAATATATATATAAATATATATTTGTGTATATATATATACTCTCTTTTACTCTTTTACTTGTTTCAGTCATTTGACTGCGGCCATGCTGGAGCACCGCTTTTAGTCGAGCAAATCGACCCCGGGACTTATTCTTTGTAAGCCCAGTACTTATTATATCGGTCTCTTTTGCCGAACCGCTAAGTGACGGGGACGTAAACACACCAGCATCGGTTGTCATAAGATAGATTGATAGATAGATAGATAGATAGATAGATAGATAGATATAGATAGATAGATAGATAGATAGATAGATAGATAGAAAAATAGATAGATAGACAGGCAGATCTGAGTTCAAATTCCGCCTAGGTCGACTTTGCCTTTTATCCTTTCGGGGTCGATAAATTAAGTACACGTTACGCACTGGAGTCGATCTAATCGAATTAATCCGTTTGTCTGTCCTTGTTTGTCCCCTCTATGTTTAGCCCCTTGTGGGTAGTAAAGAAACAGGAAACTCGTTTATTTCTGCACCAAATGAAGAAAAGAGTACTTGCAGAAAGATGCTCACCTATGCAGTTTGTTCGTGTGCGTGTGAGTGTGTGAAAAAGCGTGTGCATGTGTGTGACGCTGTGTGTGTGTGTGTGTGTGTGTATGTGTGTGTGTGTGTGTGTGTGTGTGTGTGTGTGTTGTGTGTGCGTGTGTGTGTGCACGTGTTGGTGAAGTTCTGCAGAAGGCGATATTTTTCTCTCAGTTGCTGAAAACCCAACTACAAATGAATATGTTGTAAGACATTTGTTCGTATGTATACAAGAAACTCTTTCTCACATTTGTTTACCAACGTCCTTGTAAAAACGGGAATATATTAGAATGACCTTTGTCGAGGATTATTATCCACCGAACAACAATATGTCGGATTATTCATCATCAGAATAGAAATTAAATGATATACGCAAACAAACAGAACATTATTGCTACGATACTTGCGGTTATGGCAAAACATAGTATTAATGAAATCAAGCAAACTATACTGACATCATTATTAAGTACAGAAGAAGTACAAGACGAAGGGAAGAGAAAAAAAATCCCTTTATATTCTCATAAATATATCGATCACATCTAACCGAAATTGTGCACGTCAGCAGGCAGAAACGCAGAAAAAAATGGTAGTGAATGCAACAAGGTTGATGGAATTGAAAACAGGATGATGCGAGGAATAAAAATGAGCAAGAGATAGTAGCAATAATAATTAACACACTAGATGTGAAAAGAAGCAAACAAGAGGAAGAAGATGCAAAAGAATGATGCTAGGGTTCAGAACGTTGAACATGTTTAAAAATAATAATGAATAAATAAAAGAATGAGGAAAACTAGGAGAGCAATGAAGACTCGAGGGCGGTGGAGGAGAGAGAGAGGGGAGATAGAGGGGAGAGTGAGTGAGGGAGAGTGAGAGAGAGAGAAAGAGAGAGTTTGTTCTAGAAGCTGAACAACAAACAGGGTAGGAATTAATATCAATAAGCAAAACAAGAATTAAGAGCATAAACCAGGAATAAAAACAAAAAAAAAACAAGAACAACTGAATATTCAGCAGATTAAACAAGAGCAGAAAGACGAAAAAAACAAAATTAAGGAAAAAAAACATGGCCGCACACACCTGAGAAACATGGGAGCTGGAAGTGTTATTCCAGGATTATCTGTATGAGATTGGGGAAGCAACATCAACACAAGCAACATCAGTAATAATAATGATGATGATAATGATAATAATAATGATAATGATAATAATAATAATAATAATAATAATAATAATAATAATAATAATAATAATAATAATAATAATTATGATAATGATAATAATAATAATAATAACAATAACAATAATAATAATAATAATAATAATAATAATAATAATAATAATAATAATAATAATAATAATAATAATAATAATAATAGAATCTTGCATAGAACTGTTGAAAACATGAAGATAATGATAATGGTGATAATGTTAAGAAAATTTAGAGAGAAATGGAAAAGAGGTGGGGTGAATTTTGTTTTTCTTTTTTTAAATGTCATGCTAAATACAAATAAATCCTTAGGCTTGTAGAGCTAATTAAATGTCTTAATGAAAGGAAGTGAAAAACAACGTCATTAACACCGACGGCAACAGTAATAACGATAACAATCTATGTGAGTTGGGTTGGTATAGATTGCCTAAAAATTGCCGAATGGGGAGCTGTAAGCCAATACAGATACCGCGAATATCAACAATAAGACCAACAACGGAGACAAGCAAGAGTAACTGTGATAACAACAGCAACAACAACCACACCAACAGCAAGGGTGACGAGAAATATGCCAACGATGATATCATCGTCAACAACAAGGCGGCGAGCTGGCAGCAGTGTTAGCGCGCCGGGCGAAGTACTTTGCGGTATTTCGTCTGCCGCTACGTTCTGAGTTCAAATTCCGCCGAGGTCGACTTTGCCTTTCATCCTTTCGGGGTCGATAAATTAAGTACCATTTACGCACTGGGGTCGATGTAATCGAATTAATCCGTCTGTCTGTCCTTGTTTGTCCCCTCTGTGTTTAACCCCTTGTAGGTAGTAAAGAAATATATCATCATCAACAAAACAGCAATAACCACCATTACTAGAGGGGCAATTTCAAGTGGAGGCGCAATGGCCCAGTGGTTAGGGCAGCGGACTCGCGGTCGAAGGATCGCGGTTTCGATTCCCAGACCGGGCGATGTGTGTGTTTATTGAGCGAAAACACTTAAAGCTCCACGAGGCTCCGGCAGGGGTGGTGGAGACCCCTGTTGTACTCTTTCGCTCCAACTTTCTGTCACTCTTTCTTCCTGTTTCTTGTCCCCGACTTCCTACGCAACCTGGATGCGCATTCATCCATCCGTCCATGCTCTCGGTGTCGGGGGTTGGCCTGCTTTCTCTTCTGCGGGTCTTACGAATAGCAAAGGACTACGTTTCGGACTTCTCCCACTACAGAGGCGCGATCTTGCGAGTTCTGACGCGAAGACCACTTCGCTAAACAAACAGAGCAACATCAATGGCCAATGGGGGTGCCTCTGCCGAGTTTCTTAAACTACTAAAAACAACAGCCAATGATTCCTCGTATCACACTGTTGTCTTTAAAAAAACAGAAGAAACATTTGATAACGTAGTTCTGGATCCAGTGAAAGATTTGTGCCACTATTACTAATGCGACTACCACCGCTACCACAAACACCGCCACCGCCCTTATCTTAACTATTATTCTTCCCGTTGACTCTTATCAACGCTTCGGCCACCAAGGGTAAAGGGAAATATACCAACGATCACATCATCATCATCATCAACAAAACCAACGATACGAAAGAACAGTAACACCCGTTACTGCATGGCACCTTGGGCAAGTGTCTTCTACTTCGGCCCGACCAAAGCTTTGTGAGTGGATTTGGGAGACGGAAACTGAAAGAATCCCATCGTATATATGTATATATATATATATATGTTGTGTGTGTGTGTGTGTGTGTGTGTATGTGTTTGTCCCCCCAACATCGCTTGACAACCGATGCTGGTGTGTTTGCGTCCCCGTAACTTAGCAGTTCGGCCAAAGAGACCGATAGAATAAGTACTGGGGTCGATTTGCTCGACGAAAAGTGGTGCTCCAGCATGGCCGCAGTCAAATGACTGAAACAAGTAATTGAGTAAAAGAGTGAAGAAGACCAACATCAATGGCCAAATGAGGGATGCCTCTGCCAGGATTTATTAAACTACTAGAAATAGCAACCAAAGATTCCTCGTATTACACTATGGTCTTTTGAAAAAGGATGAAAAGTTTGATAACGTGGTTCTGAATTCAGTATAAAACTTGTACCACCATTACTACTGCGACTACCATTACCACCACTCTTACTACTGTTGCCATCACCACAACTGCCACAATTACCGCCACCACCCTTATTTTAACTATTATTCTTACCGTTAACTCTTATCAACGCCTCAACCACCACAACCGCCTCTATCACCAACATTAACAAAACAATCCGAAGGTGGCGAGCTGGCAGAAACGTTAGCACAGCGGGCGAAATGCGTAGCCATATTTCGTTTGCCGTTACGTTCTGAGTTCAAATTCCGCCGAGGTCGACTTTGCCTTTCATCCTTTTGGGGTCGATAAATCATGTACCAGTTACGCACTGGGGTCGATGTAATCGACTTAATCCGTTTGTCTGTCCTTGTTTGTCACCTCTATGTTTAGCCCCTTGTGGGTAGTAAAGAAATAGATATTTCTTCTGCTGCTACGTTCTGAGTTCAAATTCCGCCGAGGTCGACTTCGCCTTTCATCCTTTCGGGGTCGATTAAATAAATACCAGTTACGCACTGGAGTCGATATAATCGACTTAATACCTATGTCTGTCCTTGTTTATCCTCCTTGTGTTTAGCTCTTTGTGGGTAGTATGTTCAAATTCCGCTGAGGTCGACTTTGCCTTTCATCCTAAATTAAGTAGCAGTTACGCACTGGGGTCGATGTAATCGACTTAATCCGTCTGTCTGCCCTTGTTTGTCCCCTCTATGTTTAGCCTCTTGTGGGCAATAAAGAAATAGGAATCGTTAGCACGCTGGACGAAATGCCCAGCGGTATTTTGCTAATCGCTACGTTCTGAGTTCAAATTCCGCTGAGGTCGATTTTGCCTTTCATCCTTTCGAGGTCGATAAATTAAGTGCCAGTGAAACACGGGGGGGGGGGTCGATGTAATCGACAATCCCCCCTCCCCACAAAACCCAAGACTTGTGCCTATAGTAGAAAGGATTAACAAAACAATCCGACCGGGAGGAGTTTTTGTGTGGTCCCTCGGCCTGCTAGAAAGAACAGTTAAATTTCCCCGAAATCTCGATGTTCGTTGAATAATACATCCTCGGGAAAATCGAACCTGAAAGAGGACTAATAGAGGACTGATAGAGCGCAGCTACTGAAAATATAAGGAAACGTGTTTGCAAAAATAACTCGGTGCGTACTTGCAGAATCAACATCTCTGATGAAAAAAACCTGTTCCCACTTGAAGACAGCGAGAGAGTAAGTGAGAGGGATATAAAGAGAGGAGGAGGAGGAGAGAAAGTGATAGAATGAGATAGAGAAGAGAGACGGAGAGAGGTAGAGACAGAGAGAGTGGTAAAATAAGATAGTGGAGGGAAGAGGGATGAACAGAAAATAAACATAAGATAAAATGGATAAGTAAGCGTTTCAATTTGTTACTAGACCATGGCTGACTTAAACAGTTAGTTTCCTGCCATCTACTTCCACGAGATCAAATTACGCTAATGTATTCAGTGAAGGACCTGCTGATATTGTTGTCATCCTCGTTGTTGTAGCTATTGTTGTCGACCATATTTTTGTAGATGATTTTATTTTATTTTTATAAGGCTTTGTTTTTCGTTATGTTTTCTGTTGCGTTTTTTTCCTCTCCTCTATTACTGTTCAACAAGATATTTATGCTAGCAAAACATTAAAAAAATGTATAAGACTTGGGGGCTTGGCGCTTCTATTATATTTGGTTAGGGGAATAAACATAGTCAGCAGAGACGAAAAGTCAGCCAGAGATAATGTTTCATCCGCACAAAAATGCAAACATATACGCATTAACTTGCACTCATTGACTTCTCACAATAATCACTCATAACCCCCCCTCTCTCTCTCTCTTTATCTCTTGCACGTGCACACACACATACATACACAAACGCACGTGCACAAAACCGCAAACATATACAAACCTGTCGGTGTAATTATACACAGCACACTAAAAAAACATCCATACAACCATATAACCAGTACGATACCAATGTGAAGATAAAACGCGAAGACGGGGATATACAATATACGTACACTCATATATTCACACACACACACACACACACACACACTCACGGTCCAAAATTACACAAAAAGAAACAAAAAACAAAGAACAGAGACAGGTGAAGAAACAACAGACAAGGTGTATTAGACGTCCAGGTAAATTGGAGAAGTCTTTGATGTTTCAAGTCTACGCTCTTCAGCAGAAAGGAATGAGAGGAGAAAACAGATGGACAGAGAGAGAAAATGGAGAGAAAAAAAACAATCATTCTTTCGTTCTCTCTCTCTATCTCTCTCTTTTTCTCTTTCCCCTCTCTGCCCCCTCCCTCTCTCCCCCTCACTTCTCTCTCTCTCTCTCTCTCTCTCTTGATATATTTATATAGACCGACATCTGTGAGTTACGAGATATACACCTTAAACAAAGGCTATATTACATACCGCAGAAGATAAATATTTGATTTGCTAAAATTACTGCTTCTTCCAGAGAGGACATAGTAGAGTTGACCAACCTGAGGCGCGCGGGCCGCATGCGACCCGCTGGGTTTTTATCTTGCGGTCCGCTTGATACTTTCTTGAAATGGGTTTATTTAAACAAACATTTTGAAAATTTTATCAAAAATTCAAAATTGTAATGAAAAGTAAAAAAAGAAAGGTACTACTGTCTTTGCAAC
>NW_021834205.1:17500-22500 GCF_006345805.1 Octopus sinensis
ACCGTCTCCACCCTCACTAACACCACCAACTATACCAGCACCACCACCAACACCATCACCATTAGAACACCATCTCCACCAACACTAACACTGCCAACACCACCACCATCACCACCATTATCAACACCACTAACACCGGCTCCCCCAACAACACCATAAACGCCACCATCAACACCACTACATACTATCACTTCCACCATTACCACTGCTGTTCATCGGACACTTAAATTTTACATGTTCCACATGTAAATATTAATAAGCAGACGTTTTCTGAAAGAGCCAAATGCGTCCTTCGCAAGAGGACATTTTCCTTCATCAATTTATTTACGGGTTTGGCGAGGAAAAAGCAGTCAAACAACTAGCATCGTGTTAGAGCATGAGGGTTGAATTGTTGCAAGAATATAGATTATATGGGAGAAAGAAATAAGAAGGTGCACAGTTAGTCTCTCACGAGAACGGCGCGGTGATTTACGAAGGGTTAACGCTTTATGAAAGCTCTGAGAATAAGACTATAAGAAGGTTTTCGTAGCCATATTAATAGACGCATTTATCTGTGTCATGGCTGGCGTTGAAAGCGGTGAGATTGCTTTAGAGACGAATATGATTGTGTATTATATATTTTTATAATTATCTCTTTTATAATTATATCTTTTATAATTATCTTTTATAATTATCTCTTTAATCATTATTTCTTTTATCAGTACGATTATATTTTTATGATTATATTTTTTATTATTCAATCAAATCAACCACTTTTCCACTTTTCTTTTAAAGAAAGCTTTCCTTCTTCTTCCTTACGTTTCTTTAAACTTTTCGATTTTCAATATCTGATCGCTAATTTTTGTAAAATTAAACTAGGTCAACTCTCCATCTTGTCTGTATTTATCTTCCATAATTATTATTTCTATTTTTTTAATACAAAACTGCTTATGATCCCTTTATTCTAAATCACACACTCTCTCTCTCTCTCTCTCTCTCTCCCTCGCTCTTTCCCCCTCTCCCTCCCTTTGTTAACGAAGCGTCTACAGAGGAGCATAAACGCTGGTAGACCATCATAGGTGTTTCTTAAAGAATATAACGTGCAAGATGGTTGACAGCGTTGACAATGTTTGGAATATTGTAAAAGCATCAAGACAATAATATGAATGGCATAAATTGTAGACAACGTTAATACTTAGGTGTACAGCGAGTGAGAGATCCTAGATATGACTACAGAAAGTAATGTTTTAAATGAAAAGCAAATTTCATTCCTAATCTAACTAATAATGGCGTCAAAGGTCTTGGCATTTCTGCTGGGCAATAGACGAATATAGATGACGCCCACATTTCCCGCTATGTAGCTTTAAATTCAAACAGTAATGAACATTCTCACGTAATTAAATAGATCTACTGAACCAAACACTTTATTTTATCGGCTCTTCGTTAAAATTTGAGTCGATTTTCAGTTAATTCTGAATTTCTCGTTATTAAGCAATCTGTACTTGATTACAGAGTATTTTAAAAATAATATGGGATGGAGACTTGTTAGGTAATCTGTGTGCGCTAATCGAACTACCGGCTTCCCATTAATCCTGACGATGCTGGATTATTAACGCACGACATATATGCTGCGACTCCCTTCGGTCATGACTGACCATGGGATTGCACCTAGAAAGTTACTCTCTGAGGCACAAGTCCGGGCAAGTTTGTTTGTGAAAGACCAGCAGTCGCCCATGGATACCAGCCTCCCCTCTCCAAGCCACCAGTGTTTTCCAAGGGAAAGGCAAAGGGGCCGATACAGCATGGCACCTGTGACGTCGCAACTCATTTCTACAGCTGAGTGAACTGGGGCAACGTGAAATAAAGTGTCTTTCTCAAGAACACTACACGCAGCCCGATCCGGGATTCGAACTCACAATCTCACAATCCTAAACTCGACGCTCTAACCATTGAGCCATGCGCCTTCACATGACATATTAACGACTCCTTAGTGTCATCCAACAACACCAGAGACCTTGGAATAATTGTTGATAATAATTTAAGCTGGAGTTCCCACGTAACCCAACAAGGTTGACTTGGCCCGCAAGATGTGCTCCTGGATTCTGAGAACTTTCTGGTCTAGAGATGCTCACACCATCATCCTTCTCTACACTACTTTTGCCCGTATCCGTCTCCATCTTGAATACTGTTGCTCACTGTAGTCTCTCCAGAGGCACTCTAGAGGTCAATAACAAGAAAAATAGACGGCATGACAGGCATTGACTATTGGGTCAAATAAAAAAACTCAATCTCTACTCTCTCCAACGCCGTCGTGAGTGCTACATCATTTGTGTGCTGTGGAAAATATTCCATCAATATTGCACAAAAGATGTTGGCATCAATTTTATAATTTACCCAAGAATGACCTCCCGTGCTATCAGCCCACTACAAAAATCGAACTCAAAGCACATAACAACATTACGACACAACTAATTTACCTCAACCTGCCCAGCTCTCCTTAATATTATACCAAAATACATGAAAACGGAAACAGATTCAAAAGTTCTCTGGGTAAATTTTTCCAAAAATTCCCGGGCCAACCTGAATATGTCTCCATAAATAATACCTTTTTGCTAGAGTATGCTATGATGTCCCATATTTGACTGAGTTGTGGATCACGAGATCTAAAAGACTTCACCGGGTGGTACTATTAAGTTAGACATGGCCTGGGCCTATAGTGGTCGAAACCTATCTAAGTTATCTAATTTAAAGGCTGTAACTGGTTGGTTAGGCTTCCAAGAATTACAGCGAACTGGGTCTTCAGTTCTCCAAGTTTCCTTTTAACAAGTTAGGTTCTATGAGCCCGAAACTTTAGGCAATGTTCTTTTAAAAATTATAAAATGCGGAAGTTTTTGTGCCATCAGCGCAGCATTCTAATACAACTGTGTAGTGTGTCTTTTCATTGCCACATGTTTTAACAGTCATAGTTTAGCACCCTTGGATTCTACCGTCTTGTTTGATGGTGCATCAGATTTCAAAGGGACTTCGTCCATATTTGCTTTCTGTGAAAGTTCAAAATTAACTTCTTTTCATGTATTAATGACATTCCAGTGGAACTTAATAGTTTGATCTTCGTATTCAGGGGATATTTTTGGTCCTATTCTTGTCCTAGCCCTCAAACAGAGATTATGTCTCCTCATAAATTTTGAACACCATGATGATGGCCCTTTAAAATCATTGATATCTCTGTTCATTCCAATAAGTCTTGAATGCTACACAATCATTTTAGTGGATACTGAAAAGCCCGATCTTCTTTGGTCTAAAACACAGGATTTTTAATCCTTCTTCTATTTCAGGTCACCTTACAACTCCCCCGCGGAGGCAGTGCTTGCTGCGTTTAGCAGCTTTCAGCTGTTCCTGTTTCCTCCAAGTCCTTACTATTTTCTCAGTTGTAGCGGACCTAAATACTGAGCAGTTGCCCTATTACCGTGGTCTTTTGCGTATGCTACATCTAGTTTAATTTTTTTGTTTTTTTTTTTGTTTTTTTAGCCATGGATTTGGATTTCAGCCAAGGATCTGTGCGAAATGTACCGTAAATAAACTTACAGGTACGTTATGGAAAACCGTACCCCAACTCTTGTCTCTCATCAGATCAGCTGTATAGCTGTTTATACTATGGGAAAAGATATTGCTATACAGGATGAGCTACTCGTATTTCTAGATGTGATGTTTTCTGTTACCGCGACAGGCCACAGTGTGGAAAAAAGGGGAAAAAAAACTAAAAGAGCCAAATGCAAATGAATGACCAAAAAAGGAACACGACAGGAAGGAGACGCTGTGGTAAAAGTGAAGCGTCTGACACATCATCTGATCTGATCGTTACAAATGGCTGCCAGACAGATGAAAGTTTATTAACATTCCTTTGAAATTTAGGATTATTTTTCATTTAGATAAAGAACAAATGCTTCTTAAAGTTAAGGCAGTCGTTAAATAATGTAATACATATATCAGGTGTGATTTATGTATGCTGGAGAAGGAGGTAAGTGAGGAGGAATTACAACCGTGTTTCGTGGTCTGCTACCACAACAGCTCCTTTATAGGATCCAGTTAGCTCAAGACATCATCAGGAGGAACCACGTCCGGTTTCGGCCCCTACTCCTCTGCCGCTTTGACGTGGCGCGGCCCCGCCTTTCGGAGGTGTCTTCAGCTCTGGTGTTGGGTGCATGTCTTCTTTCTTCTTCTTTCTTCCGTTCCCTGGCCTCTTCGATGTATCGTCAGCGAGTATCAGCCGGTGACTGACTGTCTTGTCAAATTTTTCCCTTTAAATACCTGCCGCATAGTCTCCAGCAGGCAGCCCCAGCAAGTTGTCACGTGACGCTGTCTCACCTTAACTGAAGGCGCGTAGTTTTAGCTTTCCCTCATAATTGCTGACGGTATCGTAAGATATTTTTCGTAAATTTATGAAAACAGACTGTGATAATTCGGCTACTTTTCAATATTTTATTATTAGTAACACAATTTACTGTAATAACTTGGCTTGTTTTTATTATATTATTATTACCAACACTTTTTGTGCCTAGAGAACTTACCCGGTATGGTCGTCCAGCTCCTTACCCTATGACGTTCGGTCTCCGATTCGTTAAACGACCGCTTTAGACGCAGAGCAATTTTTTGATACGTTTAAAAATAAGAAAAACACGTCAAATCTGCCGGCAAACACTGTACATCAATATGGCTACCATTGTGATTGGTTCGATATTCTTATTTCGTAATTACTGCTTATATTCTCTAAGTAAAGTTAAACTAAAGAACGCAGATAAGATTTCCGACGAATTATTCTACGTTTAAATATTAAATTCAACATACATCATCAAATATAATGCTTACCTGTCACCTATGAAAGCTGTCAGAAATACGAGCAAGTTCACGAAACCATTCGGAACGATTTTCTTCAGTGTCCGTGCATTGTTGAATTGCTAGATTATTATTATTATTATTATTATTACTATTATTATTATTATTATTATTATTATTATTATTAT
>NW_021834205.1:27500-50000 GCF_006345805.1 Octopus sinensis
TGTATATATGTATATGGAAATACATGCATATAGTATGTATATATATATATATGCACACACACATCAAAATATGGATTATGTAAGAATAAATGTTAAAAACAAATATAAATACATAAAATAATAACGGCGACAACAGCCACAACAACAACAACAAAAATAATGAAAATAATAATAATATTATTATCATTATTATTTTCATTATTATTATTATTATTAGTAATAATAATAATAGTAATAATAATGATAATAATAAAAATAATATTAATAATAAAAATAATAATAATAATAATAGTAATAGTAATAATAATAATAATAATAATAATAATAATAATGATAATAATCTGGATACGTTGCCAGAGTTTTGACAATGAGTATACAAGAATAGGAATGAATCAAACGAAATTAAAATATATAAATATATATTAATGAATCAATATAATAGATCGATAAATCAATAATTACGAGAAATGTCAGTGTGACTTGATGATTGGGGAATGACGTAATAGATCCCAATCCATGGTAAGTCCACGGTCACGTGACCTCATCTTGCACAATTGTGAAGGAAAGCAGTGGGTGGGAAAGGGAGGAGGTGGGGGAGGAGTATCAGATGTTTTCATTCCTCATCATGATATCATCATCATCGTCGTCGTCATCATCGTCCCCCCCACCGCCGCCGACTTCGTTATCATCATTAACAGAAGTTTCCTAAACAAAAGATAAAGACAAAAACAAAGAACAAACAAGCAAATAAGAAGAATCAAGTTAAGGCGCCACTCAGAATTTCGACTAATTAACACAGTTTGGTCTTTTAATGTTGTTTTCGGTTTTTAAACTTTGATTAGATTGGTGTGTGTGTGCATGCGTGCGTGTGTGTGTGTGTGAGAGAGAGAGAGAGAGAGAGAAAGAGAGCGAGAGAGAGGGAGGGAGGGAAGAAAGAAAGAGAGCGGGTATTTAAGTGTTTGTACGTGTGAAGTAGACAGAGGTAGACGGTGAAAGGGAAAGAAAACGAAGAGCGTGAGGTCGGTGGAAGAGAATACATACATACACACACACATACAGGCATGCATACATACATACATGTATACATACATATATACACACAGACAGACAAACAGACATACAGGCAGACTGATAAATAGATAGACAGACAGACAGATAGATAGATACATACATATACACATACATGCATACAAACGTACATAGTTAAGTAGATAGATAAATAGATAGATCGATAGATACATACATACATACATACATACATACATACATGCATGTATACGTACATACATACATAGATGTATACATACATACAAACATACTTAGATAAGAAGATAGATAGATTCAAACATACATACATATGTACATATATAGATAAGTAGATAGATATATAGATAGATGCATACATACATAAGTAGATAGATAGATAGATATTTATACATATACACACACATATATTTATACAAAGGCATGAATACATATATGGGTGTGTGTCTTTGTGTGTGTGTGTGTGTGTGCTTATGTATCTGTGCCTGACTCACCACCACAGCTTGACAACCGGTGCTGGTATGGTTACGTACTTGTAACTTAGCGGTTCGGCAAAGGTATGGTTAGAATAAGTTCCAGGCTCTTAAAAACAGAAAATAAGTATTGGGGGTCGATACATTCGAATAAAGAATCTTCAAGGCGATACTCCAATATGGCCGCATTCAAATGATATCACAAACGTGTGTTGCTACGTGCATATAGTTAAATATAGAAATAAATAGATGCGTATGTACATGCACGCGTGTTTATATACATGTGTCTGTGAGTGTGTGCGTGTGTGTGTGTGTTTGTGAATGCGTATGTGTGGTGTGGTGTGTGTGTGTGTATACGCATATTTTTTCAGTCATTTGACTGCAGCCATGCTGGAGCACCACCTTTAATCGAAGGAATCGACTCCAGGTTTTATTCTTTGTAAGCCTAGTACTTATTCTATCGGTCTCTTTGCCGCACCTCTATGTATGTGTGTGTGTGTGTGTGTGTTTGTGTGTTTACGGGGACGTAAACACACCAACATCGTTTGTCAAATGATAGTAGGTGACAAACATAGACACCCACTCACACAAATATAAATATGTATATATACATATATATATAATATATATATATATATATATATATATATATATATATATATATATATGTATATATATATATATACGACTGGCTTCTTTCACTTTCCTCAACCAAATCCATTCACAAGGCTTTGGTCGGTCCGAGGCTATAGTAGAACTTTCCCAAGGTGCCACGTAGTGAGACTGAACCCATAACCATGTGCTTGGGAATCAAGCTTCTTACCACACAGCCACGCCCACGCCTGTCTATATTTATTTATATCGAGGTGAAGTAGATGTTTATATTTATAAGACAGTAAAAGCCAGGAGAATGAGGCTAATGATATTACGTTCTTTGATGCTGCAGCTATCAATAAAAGCTGGTAGGATGTAATAAACTTGATTTCATCGCCCACGTATTGCGTTAGTTCGTCGGTGGGTGTGGCAGGTATTGAACCTCGGGTCACTGAAACGGAATACGAAGCTGGTGGACATCACACTGACGTTTGCTTCCAACGCTACACTTTCCAATATTTACTCTATCACTCTACTACTATTACTACCATTACTACTACTACTACTACTACTACTACTGCTGCTGCTGCTGCTGCTGCTGCTGCTGCTGCTGCTGCTGCTGCTACTACTACTACTTCTGCTGCTGCTACAAGTACTGCCAGTAATAGTAGTAGCAGTGGCAGCAGTACTGATAACATAGTAGCAACAGCAGCAGCAATAGTAGTAGAAGTAGTAGTAGTAGTAGTAGTAGTAGTAGTAGTAGTAGAATATATCAATAATAATAATAATAATAATAATAATAATAATGGCTTCAAATTTTGACACAAGGCCGGCGATATTGGGGGAGGGGATAAGTCGATTTTATAGACTCCAGTGCGTAACTGTTACTTATTTTATCGATCCCGAAAGCATGAAAAACAAAGTCACTCCGGTGACATTTGAACTCAGAGCGTAAAAACGGACGAAATGCCGCTAAGCATTTTATCCGGCGTGCTAACGATTCTGCTACCTCGCCACATTAATAATAATAATAACAACAACAACAACATCCGATCGGAAACAAGCGATTACAATGAACTGGAGAAAGACAAAAATTGAGGAAACTGACTCAGACAGCAAACGCAGAATCTGTGGACAAAGAGACGAAAATATCCACTATCTCTGCTGTGTATGCAGTATGTTAGTACACGAAGAAAAACCATGGGCGCTGACTTGACTGTGTGGCTGTGCCGATAAGAGAGTGCAGTTTGATGCTAGCCGAAAGCATGGATTCAAAATATCAGAAAAGTGGTATGATCACGAGCAAGGGGTGTTGGTGAATGTTAGTTACCGGGAGACCCCAATAAAGATCAATCGTACTGCTGGAGCAAAGAAGTGAGATATGACTTTAGTGGACAAAATGAGATAAAGTAAGATCATGGACTTTGCAATCTTATATGATAATCGAGTGGATACCAAAGAAAATGAGAAAACTCAATAATATTTGGACCTAGCCAAGGAAATGAAGACACTGTGGAAGATAAAGGTGACAATTTCTCAGGTAGTAATAGGAGCATTTGGTACAATACCTAAACTACTACCTAAGAGGTTGAAGGATACTGGAATTAAGACATGCATCGTCGACCTACTGAAATGTGCCATCATCTATTCCGCAAGATGCCTAAGAAAGGTTCTTGAAATTTGAAGAAATTTGTTATCACAAAATCTCATAACATCTGAACTAAAGTAGCGCATAATCACTTTATTATAATAATAATAGTAATAATAATAATAATAATAATAATAGTTATAATAATAATAATAATAATAATAATAATAATAATAATAATATAATAATAATAGTAATAATAATAATAATAATTGTTTCAAATTTGGGCAGCAAGGACAGAAATGTTGAACGAATGAGCTAGCTGATACTATCGACCGTAGTATGTGACTTGTATTTGTTTTATCGACCCCGGGGTGGGGGAATGAAAGACAAAGTTGACTCCATCAGAATTTGAATTCAGAAGGTAATGTGTCGGAAGAAATACGATTAAGCATTTTATTCGAAATTCTAACGATTCTGCCAGCTCGCAGTTTCCGTAACATTAATACAATTCTTTCTAATTTTGGTACAAGGACAGCAATATTGAGCGGTTGATTACATCGAACCCAGTAACCGAATGCTACTTTATTTTATAGACCCCGGAAGGATGAAAGGCAAAGTTGATCTCGGCGGAATTTGAACTCAGGACGTAAAGACGGACGAAATGCCGCTTAGCACTTTGTCCGGCGTACTAATGATTCTGCCGGCTCGCCTCTTTATTGATTTAAAATTACGGCACAAGGCCAGCAACTTCAAGGGAGAAGTAAGTCGAGTAAGTCAACCCAATGTTCAAATGGTACTTCTTTTATCGACTCCGAAAGGATAAAAGGCAAAATGACCTCAGCGGAATTTGAACTCAGAACGTAAAGATGGACGAAAGACCGCTAGGTATTTTACCCGGTGTGTTAACGATTCTGCCAGCTCGCCCCCTTAATAATAATAACAACAATAATAATCCTTTTTATTACAGGCACATGGCCTGAATTTTACGGCACCATTGCTCAAACGTTAACACGCCGGGCGAAATGCTTAGCAGTATTTCGTCTGCTGCTACGTTCTGAGTTCAAATTCCACCGAGGTCAACTTTGCCTTTCATCCTTTCGGGGTCGATAAATTAAGTACCAGTTACGCACTGGGGTCGATGTAATCAACTTAATACCTATGTCTGTCCTTGTTTGTCCCCTCTATGTTTAGCCCCTTGTGGATAATAAAGAAATAGGTATTTATTTTATCCGCTTCAAAAGGATGAAAACCCGACGTCGACCTCGGTGGAATTTGAACTCAGAACAGAAAGACGAACGAAAGGCTGCTAAGCATTTTGCCCGACGTGCAAATGATTCTGCCAGCTTGCCACTTTTTAGCAAAAGTAATGATGAAAACAAACAAAAAGGAAAAAAAAGGGCAAAAAAAAACCACCAATGAAATCAGTGAATAAAAGACATGTAAAACAACAGCTTAATCGACAAGCACGATAACAACAATAACAACTACATCAAAAAGTACAACAAATACAACGACCACAATGGGAACTTCAACGACAACAATATCGATGACAACTGCAACAGCGCCATCTCTACCACCACCACCACCACCACCACCACCATTGAGAAGAACAGCAACAACGACAACAACGGCATAAGGCCAACAGATATATAGATGTCTATGAACTAAAGTGTTTCTGTGTTTGTAAAGAGGGAACAAAGCCCCAGGGCCGCGCAAAAAGGTTTCTACGTTCGTATTTGTTATAATCATTATTGAAACATGTTCTAAAGAAAGCTATCGATCGCCTCAGCCATCGATCTTCGGACACTTCTGTTTGCCATCGAATTATGAACTTCTCAACGCCAGGCGAATAGGAGATGGGTGCTGAAACCACCCCGACCATACCCTGGACTTATATTTCTTTTCTCTTTTCCTGTTTTATTTTTTTTATTTTGTGTTGTTCTAGATGACTCATTGGGGACACTTGAATATGTGTGTGTATACATTATTATATATATATTATATATATATATATATATTATATATATTATATATATATAGGCGCAGGCGTGGCTGTGTGGTAAAAGGTTTGCCTCCGAACTACATGATTTAGGGTGCAGTCCCACTGCGTGGTACCTTGAGCAAGTACCTTGTATTATAGCCGCGAGACGTTCAAAGCCTTGTGAGTGGATTTGGTAGGCAGAATCTGAAAGAAGCCCATTGTGTCTTGTGTGTGTGTGTGTGTGTGTGTGTGTGTGTGTGTGTGTGTGTGTGTGAGTGTGTGTGTATGGGTGGGTGATTGAGTGAGTGAGAGTGTTTGTGTGTGTGTGTGTATTGAGTGAGAGTATGTGTGTGTGTGTGTGTGAGAGAGAGAATGTGTGTGTCTTTGTATTTGTATTTGTCTCCCAACGGCGCTTGACAACCGGTATTGGGCTGTTTACGTTCCCCGTAACTTAACGGTTCGACAAAATAGCTCGATATAATATGTACCACTCTTAAAAAAATTAACTACGTGTGTGTCGATCTAAAAAATTTTCAAGGTGGTGCCCCTGCACCGCCGCAGTCTAATGACTGAAACATGATATACACACACACACACACACACACACATACATACATACATACATACATACATACATACTCTTTACTCTTTACTCTTTTACTCTTTTACTTGTTTCAGTCATTTGACTGCGGCCATGCTGGAGCACCGCCTTTTTAGTCGAGGAAATCGACCCCGGAACTTATTCTTTGTAAGCCCAGTACTTATTCTATCGGTCTCTTTTGCCGAACCGCTAAGTGACAGGGACGTAAACACACCAGCATCGGTTGTCAAGCAATGCTAGGGGGGCAAATACAGACACACAAACACACACACACATACACATACATATATATATATACAAATACGATAGGCTTCTTTCAGTTTCCGTCTACCAAATCCACTCACAAGGCATTGGTCGGCCCGGGGCTATAGCAGAAGACCCTTGCCCAAGATGCCACGCAGTGGGACTGAACCCGGAACCATGTGGTTGGTTAGCAAGCTACTTACCACACAGCCACTCCTCCTATATATATATACATATATATATATATATGAAAAGAAGAAAGAAAACGAAGAATTTGATATATAGACATTATTTTATTAGAACATTTTCAATTCCGAACAATATCAAACCCATTGCAGCTACGATCGTTTCCATGCCTCATCAATTCAATTTGAGAAATTAAATTAAATCAAATTTCCATATCGAATATCCTTAACTGGGCATTTAGTTAGTAGAAGAATTTGATAGAAGGAAGCTACATTGCAATGTGTTGTTTGATCTTTGCTAGACTCATATTTGTGCAGATATCTGTGTCTAACAAGGGTTAAACAACACACTGGAATCTAGCTCCTTTATATCAAATTATTCCCCTGACGAAATTCCCAATTAATGATATTCGATGTCAAAATTTTAGTTAATTCAATTTAATTTCTCAAATTGATTTAGTTGGGTGTGGAAACAATTGTAGGTGCAATTGTTTTTATATAGTTCGAAATTGAAAATGGTCTAATAAATTAATGTCTAAATGTCAATTTCTGCGTTTTCTTTTTTCCTCCCATACAAAAATGGTAATTTACCCATATTCATCATCGCCAAACTAACATCTTTGGTTTTTCACTGATATACTGGATAAAACTGGGCCCGTAAAACTCTCAGTTCGCCCCTTCAGTGCACTGATTTGCTTGCGGGTATTTCTTGCTGCCGAGACGATCTTCACATGCACACATCAAACCAAACACACACACACCGTACTCACAGACCAAATATTCTACCAAACAAAAATGCTGCCATACAGTTTGCTGTTACAGCAAGTTTTAGCCCTCACAGGGCTTTACATGACATGAAAACTTATCTAAGATACAGGTATACACAACAGTCCTGATTCCTACTACACCACAATCCTAAAAATACTACCTCTCCAACTCAGTATGGAGAAATATAAGAAAACTATGTCTATAGAAATACTTACATCGTCACTGGCTGGGAAACAATTCATCAAAATGTAAACTTTGAGAAATAGTAACTGTTGTGTTCCACGGAAGATCACCTTGCTCGCCTGTAATTATGGGAACTCCAAGAATTTAAGAGTACAGTAATAGTTTGTCATTGAAGGCAGAGCAACATGCTCAGTACGTCCGATGCAGCCCACACGATTCATCACCGTGTACACTATGGTCCTCGGCTGGACATACACACAGTCTAAATCATTTATGGACGAACTGGGCCTGCGGGACTTTCTGGTTATATATGGTTATATATCTAATGGTTGCTGAGTCAGGCTGCCCAGCAGCCATGCAACAACGCCTAGTTGTCTCTCATGGGACTGCTCGATCAGAGTTAAACTACTGGGAAGCTACATACTTCAACCTCAAAAGGCGGCGAGCTGGCAGAACCGTTAGCACGCCGGGCGAAATGCTTAGCAGTATTTTGTCTGTCGTTACATTGTGAGTTCAAATTCCGCCAAGGTTGACTTTGCCTTTCATCCTTTCGGGGTCGATTAAATAAGTACCAGTTACGCACTGGGGGTCGATATAATCGACTTAATCCCTTTGTCTGTCCTTGTTTGTCCTCTCTGTGTTTAACCCCTTGTGGGTAGTAAAGAAATAGGTACATACTTCAACCTCAACACCACCACCACCTCAACTACAACTGTTATTGCTTCCCTGACACAATCAACATTACCTCCAGTAGCAAAATCACAAACTCTGTCCTCACCTGCATCCCCGACATCATCATCCCCAGTACCTCACAGCCACCTCCTTATCACCATTATCACCGCCAACAAAGTAATACACAACCGTCATCACTATATACTTGTGTGTGTGTGTGTGTGTGGCGGAAGGAGGAGTGTGTGTGTGTGTGGCGGAAGGAGGAGTGTGTGTGTGCTTGTATATATTTTTGTGAGTGAGTGTATTTGCGTGTATGAGTGTGTGCTTGTGCGTGTGCTTGTATATGTCTATTCGAGTGAGCGTATTTGCGTCTATGTGTGTGTGTGTGTGGTGTGTGTGTGTGTGTGTGTGTGTGTGTGTGGTGTGTGTGTGTGTGTATCTGTATATGTTCTCGAATGGCGACAGAACAAAGCAAGTGTGACAATGAACTTGTTGCTACATCATTTCCTTTACATATTGTTGTCTTGGCAACACAGGTGATGACGAATGACATCATGGTGTCATATGTACTGGACTACATGTGTGTGTGTGTGTGTGTGTGTGTGTAAGAGTGTGTCTAACCGAACACAAGCTCAGACACTCACACGCTTATGAACATTTGCATGCAAGTATGTATGTATGTATCTATCTATGCATGTATATTTACATATATATATATATGTGTGGGTGTGTGTGTGTGTGTATGTGTGTGTATATACACACACATATATATATATATATATATATATATATATATATATATATATATATACATATATATATATATGATAAAATGTAGTAACTAAAGAATGAGACCTCGATATTTGATAAATAGACGATTATTTATATATGTTATAATTTAGAGCTAACAGTAAAAGTTTGTCATTATAGTACTCGGAGTTTCAAACAACAGAGCGAAGAGCTACGATACATTCTCGTCGGCTATTAATTCCGAGTACTAGAGTACTATATATATATATATTATTATTATTATTATTATTATTATTATTATTATTATTATTATTATTATTATTATTATTATTATTATTTCTAAGTCTCTCTAAAGGAGATTACAGCAGTGGTACTGGATATTGATAGTTATCGCCAAACTAATATGGCAGTCCATAAATATAGAACGAAAGCTGCCGTTGATTAGCTCCAAGAGGCCATCGCCTCTAGCTAGCTATGTGACACACGAATCTGTGTCCACGAACCTGTGTCCACTAAATTTAGGTAAATAATCCTTCGAACAGACGGTCAGTAGCGACGCCTGTTGGGTTCGGCTATTCTGCATTGATAAAGGGCAAATATCCTGAAACTAGTCTGCAGATGCCTGACCAGTAAGGGGAGCGGCTGACCTCCCCTGTTCGAAGGTTATAATGGACATAGGTTTGTATGTCACATAACTAGCTAGAGGCGATAACCACTTGGAGCTATTCTACGGCAGCTTTCGTCCTATATTTATGGACTGCCATATTAGCTTGCCGATAACTATTAATATATATATATATGTAATTCTGTAGTGGGTATATAATATGTGGAAATTGACGATTTAAAAGTCTGTTATCAGCATATTGGCATGGAAATAATTTTCTTTTTGCCCTTGTTTATAAGTTGTTTATGATTTTAGCCTTTAAAGGTATTTTAATATGCCAATTTTTTGATGAAATTTGTTTCTGTAAAATAACTTCATCCTATATTAGTAGTAGTATATATATATATATATATATATACATTTACATATACATACATACATACATACATACATATATATATACATACATATATACATACATACATACATACATACATACATACATACATACATACATACATACATACATACATACATACATATTCATACATATTCATACAGATATGTATATATATATATATATATATGTATATGCAGATGTCTGTGTCGCCTGTCGATTTCGTCATATGACCGTTCAGTCGACTGATGAGGTAAGCGACCTCTTCATAGAACTAGCCTCCGACGTGCATGAGTATTCCGCAGACACATCTACCAATTAACGTAATTTGCATGCAGAATCAGCGTCACACACTGTGGCAAGGTATGATGTTGGGGTCTTTGAATTATAGGCGCAGTCTCACTGACGAGATTCTACACAGTTTCCGACTACCAAACTTCCCTCGTTTGGCTTGGAACAACATATGTTTATGGTAATGGTACTTACTCAACATGCTTATATGTACAACATGATACTCAGTAGTATCGAACGCAGGACCTGCAGTGGTGAGCAAAACTTCTTAAACTTACTGTCATGCATGCGTCTAGTCATACATATTTGTGTGTATTCACACACACACACACACACACACACACATATATATTATGTATGAGAGGCTGTGTGGTAAGAAGCTTGTTTCGAAACCACATGGTTCCGGGTTTAGTCTCACTGCGTAACACCTTGGGCAATTGTCTTCTACTATAGCCACGGGCCGACCAAAGCTTGTGAGTGGATGTATATAAAATTAACAGAATGAGATAAAAATCCAATGCTGTAAAAGATTTCAGAACAATTATAAAGCCAAGATCTTATTGCTGTTTCCGGGATATTATATATATTCCTTCATCGGAAACGGTGAGAAAATGGTTAAGCAATAGTTATTCTAGAGAAGAGTGAAATAGAGTATATATATGTGTGTGTCTGTGTGTGTGTGTGTGTGTATGTATGCATATGTATGTATGTATGTATGTATGTATGTATGTGTTTCGTGTCTGTGTTTGTCTGCCCACCATTGCTTGACAACCGATGTTGGTGTCCGTATGTCCCCGTAACTTAGCGGTTCGGCATATGAGACCGTTAGAATAAGTTCTAGCCTTACAAAGAATAAGTCCTCAGAGTCGATTTCTTCGACTAAAAAACCCTTTAAGTCAGTGTTCCAACATGGCCGCAGTCAAATGACTGAAACAATTAAAAGAACAAAAGAATATATTACATTAAGTGGGTGGTGGTGTTCTGTGTGTATGTGTGTATTATCTATATATATATATATATATATATATCTTTACCAGGAGGTGACTGTCTCATTGTCACACGGTTGGTCTTTTACTCTCCAATTTTTCTGTTCGATTCGTAAAAGACTTTTCATTCTATTTTCCGGAAGCGTACAGAAACTTACTACGCTTTGTTCACTCTTTTATCTCATCTTTGTGGTCTTACTTTGCTTTACCCTCTCTCTCTCTCTTCTCTCTCTATTATATATATATATATATAATATATTATATATATATAATATAGTATATATATATATATATATATATATAATAATATTATATATATATTATATATATATATATATAATATATTACATACACTTGTATATATATATTATACATATCTATATATATTATATATATATATATAGAGAGAGAGAGAAGGAGAGCGAGAGAGAGCGAGAGGAGAGAGAGAGATCATAATCGTAATCGTAGTATATCTGTTCTCTTATGCGTCGTTGATGATAAGTAAAGGTGTGGTAGTACACTCATAGATTGTGTGCAGGGCACGTGAACGGAGATTGCATTCGGTAAAATGGATCAAATTGATAGAAAACATAGGAGCGCCAATATATATGAGTGCATGCGCTTTTATGAATGCGTGTGCCTGTATGTGTATACCTGATCATGTATGTATGTAATATATATATAGTGTTGATATATGTTCATGTAGATGTAGATATTGATAATTCACACACACACACACACACACATATATATATATATATATATATATATATATATATATATATATATATATATATATATATATATATATATAGTATATATATATATATTATATATATATATATATATTATATATATTATATATATTTCTATTATATATATATGATATATATCACTAAGCGCATTTACGTGCGTTGTTGCATAATATTATTTATATATACCGTAGCGCAATATACTAGCATGTATATGTAGTAGTTATTTATATTGTACGTGGTAGACATAATAACTGTTTATGACTACATTAGGTCTGAGTATATAATACTGTAAGTGACTAACTGTTTATTCGCTAGTCTTTTCATGTTTTGCCATATCGGAACTATACTTCTATTGAAATTAATATACAGTATTACACACATGCATGCACGCATACACACACACACAAACACATGTGCATGCACACATAGACATGTATGTATGTTTGTATATATATATAAATCAAAATAAGCAACAGTATATCAAAAGGTGATGCAGTACGACCGTTTCAAGCGGCTCCATTTAACTGAAGAATGCAATCATTACATCAAAGATAAAATTTAAGATTATTAAAAATGTTATTATAACCAGAATAGATAAAATGTCTATATATACCAATTTTCAACATTAGAAAGGAAAGATTACTTAATTACTCTTTAAGTGGTTTCTGTAAAGACTGCCCGGGGTATTTACTTATGGAATAATGGGGAGATAAATCATGCTATCTATATATTAATTATAAGCTAAGAATCTGAGAAAAAGAATCGGAAAAAGAAAAATAATAAAATAAGTTGTGCACAGATACATACTTATATTTAACTATGTGCACCCATGCAAATATACACAAATATTTGTACTTATGGGTATTTTATAATCAACTCTCATAGACTTAAGTAACTAGAAAGTTTGGGACTCTATTTAAGAATATTAACAACTTATAGGGAATAAGAGGTTAATAGGTAAAGGTATAGCTTGTAATTAATATATAGATAGTATGTTTTATCAGCCCAGTGTTTCATAAGTAAATACCCAGAAAATTGGTATATATACACATTTTATGTATTCTGGTTATAATATCATTTTTAATAACCTTAAATTTTATCTTTAGGCGCAGGAGTGGCTGTGTGGTAAGTAGCTTGCTAACCAACCACATGGTTCCGGGTTAAGTCCCACTGCGTGGCACCTTGGGCAAGTGTCTTCTACTATAGCCTCGGGCCGACCAATGCCTTGTGAGTGGATTTGGTAGACGGAAACTGAAAGAAACCCGTCGCCGTATATATGTATATATATATATATATATATATATATATGCGTGGTGTTGCTTGTGTGTCTACGTGTCCCCCTAGCATTGCTTGACAACCGATGCTGGTGTGTTTACGTCCCGTTACTTAGCGGTTCGGCAAAAAGAGACCGATAGAATAAGTACTGGACTTACAAAAGAATAAGTCCCGGGGTCGAGTTGCTCGATTAAAAGCAGTGCTCCAGAATGGCCGCAGTCATATGACTGAAACAAGTAAAAGAGTAAAGAGTTTATACAACATAACAATATTGTTTATATACAATCACCCATAGTATCCCATGATAATTTTCTCTGTATTAATAACATATGTTTTATTAGCGTCTTGCCCCTTTAACTGGTAATTAAGATCTTGGTTTGGGGTCTCTCCCCTACCCAGCCTCCTTTATAAACAGTTACTTTATACTAATACTAAAATCCCGATAATATTTATGACCATACCCAGCTATAAACTGTCAACTCACTCCTGCTCTCCATTCTAAACGGACACAGTCCTTTTGTCTTAGATTTTGTAGTTGATAATAATACTAATAAATTAAAAATTAACCACAATCCTTTACAAGCTATGACCCCAACAAACTCCATACAGTTCTTAGAAGTGTAGTATATTCTTAGCTACATTAGTGGCAACATGGACTCTTTCCCTATTCTTGCTCTATTAGAGCACTTGAGTAAAATTATATTAATCTGTCCAACTGATGAAAAAATTCTATTTATTTATTTATGCAACTGAGGATAGACCTGCAGTTAAATTGATGTAATGATTGCATTGTTCAATTAAATAGAGCCACTTGAAACGGTCGTACTGCGTCACCTCTTGATATCCTGTTGCTTATTTTGATTTTATTCAACTTACTTTGAGTTGTATGGATAATACCATACTGATCTAGTACTTCAGTGTAAGTACGTAATTCAACTGAATCTCAATTATATATATATATATATATATAATATATATATATATATATATATTTTATATATATTATAACCTATATATACATATATATATATGTATATATATCATATATATATATACACATGTATATATCATATATATATATACATATATAAAGTATGTATATACACAGGTAAATACATATATATATATATCTATATAATATATTATATACAGGTAAATACATATATACCTTATATATCTTATATATATATATGTGTGTGTGTGTGTGTGTGTGTGTGTGTGTGGTGTGGGTGTGTGTGTGTGTGTGTTTGTATCGCAATACATGGATTCCCAGAATCATGTGGTTTTCACAGAAACCTCTTTCACTGGTCCCAGCTATCATACCACATAGTTATCTGATACGGATGAGTGTAATGCAGAGTTCGATACAGCTGAAATTCAAATCCAATCGTTGAAACAACTTCATGAGAAGTATGTAAACCATAAAAAAAAATCAAGGGATATGAGATATGAACGCATTTATTTAGCCACTTTTTATCTTTAGTTTCGTAGCTCAACACGTAATAACGATTACAGTGTATGATCAATTATTTTACATGTCTGTACTAATATGCTTGATATATATTGTACAATACAATTGAACATTTTCAAATCAATGCAGATAAAGCAAACTAGCTCATCACATCACGAGCGTATCATGGCTAAGCCAATACTTCAAGCATCGGTTGAACCATGAGGTTCTGGTAAAGTGATCAGCTAGCTTTCTTTATCTGCATTGATTTGTATATACAGTTGTATTATACAGTCGTATTGTATAATGTGTTGCATGCCTATTTGGACAGATTGGTAGAATGATTTACTATTCACTGAAATTAATATTACATGATGAAAGTTGCGAAGTGGCCGTAAGCGTGAGGATAACAAGTGATTAAATAAATATATTCGTCTCTCATATCTCCTGACGTTTTATGGTTTATGTGTGTGCGTGTGTGTCAGAGAGAGATGGAGAGGGAGAGAGAGAGAGAGAGAGATGGAGAGAGAGAGAGAGAGAGAGAGAAAGAGAGAAAGAGAGGTCGAGAAAAAGAGGGGACGATACGGGGACAGACAAAACAAACGTTGGGATCAGGCTATCGAATGAGACGAAACGTATGAATAAACAAAGAATGAAAATATATACAATTAAATGAGAATGAGTAATTAACAAAAAATGAAGCGGAGGACGCGGTCGATCCCAGATACGGTTGTGTGTGTCTGTGCTTATTTTTATCTGTTAAGTTAAGAGCGAAAGCAGTGTCCGTAACTTGTTCCAGTTGAAAGGCATCCTCAAGCCAGAAGCCTGGTTCAAATCCATGCAATAAGTAGGGATCCACTAAACGCATGGAAGGTGTCTAATGGTGGCTTTTCACCGAGCGACTAAGTATACAGCTAAAGTAGGCCCAGGCGGAATTTGAACTCAGCACAATTGCATTCGGTCTAACATCCCTACCAATTCACCAGTCCATTTCTTGGAATTGCTACAAATTTATCGACCCCAGATGAGGTTAACTTCGTTGTATTTTAAACTCAGGAGGCTGAGATTCAGAACAAATGCATGAAGCTTTCGGTCCAACATTCTATGTATGTCAATTCACCCCTGTGCCCTTGTGACTCATAATGGCACAAGACATGTTTTACATGGAGCTATAACTCACCTTAATTCTGTTCTGTTTTTAAAATGTGCATGGAGCGGAAATACATTACAACGCCCTTCTTTTGTTTTACAACAAAATTATATAATACATTCTATCATATGATATTTCTAAGTATTTTTAGGATGGTTGTTAGATGTTACTGGTGAGCATTTTATTTCCCTGTTTGTATTAGTAACGGGAAAGTATTTCTCTGTAGTCCTCTGTTGATGGTACTTTCGTCGAAGGCGAGCTTGCAGAAACGTTAGCACGCCGGGCGAAATGCTTAGCGGTATTTCGCCTGCCGCTACGTTCGCAGTTCAAATACCACCGACGTCGACTTTGCCTTTAATCCTTTCGGGGTCGATTAAATAAGTACCAGTTACGCACTGGGGTTGATATAATCAATTAAACCGTTTGTCTATCCTTGTTTGTCCCCTCTGTGTTTAGCCCCTTGTGAGTAGTAAAGAAATAGGTACTTTCGTCGAAGGATAACACATTCAGCCTATTGTTGATGGTTATTGACCTATGTTTGATGACGGTGAGGGGTTGGATTGGATGTAAATCTTCAATGGGTCCTGGTAGGTTTCTTGAAAAAAATATCATATAGTTTGTAGCTCGGTTTCATCCCAACATCCAGAACGTTTACCATGGTGAATTTCGCTAAGTCAGTTAACTTTTCGGGGAATATTGTTCTTTTTTAAGTACTTCAAAGACCTGCTGAAGACGAACATTTGAAGAATGAGTAACGTCGTTCCTTCAGTAGTTATTAGAAGTCATTGCCACCCGCTGTTCACTAAAGCCGCTTTCTTATTGTTTGAGGAGTGAAGATGTAGAGGAGAATATATTCAATATCTATTTCTTTACTACCCACAAGGGGCTAAACACAGAAAGGACAAAGAAGGACGGACAAACGGATTAAGTCGATTATATCGACTCCAGTGCATAACTGGTATTTATTTAATCGACCCCGAAAGGATGAAAGGCAAAGTCGGCCTCGGCGGAATTTGAACTCAGAACGTAGCGGCAGACGAAATACCGCTAAGCATTTCGCCCGCGCGCTAACGTTTCTGCCAGCTCGCCACCTTCAAATAAATTCAATACCACCAACACTAATGTCACTAATACTAATATAAAATCGCTACTAATGTCACGACCACCATTATTTCCACAACTACCATCACCATTGTCATCACCACCACTACCACTGTCACCACAATCACCACCAACAACAACCGTGGAGGTGCAATGGCCCAGTGGTTAGGGAAGCGGCCTCGCGGTCGTAAGAACGCAGTTTCGATTCCCAGACCGGCGTTGTGTTTTAATTGAGCAGAACTACCTAAGCTCCACCACGAGGCTCCGTCGGGGAGGTGTGGTGAACCCTGCTGTACTCTTTTCACCACAACTTTCTCTCACTCTTCTTCCTACTTCTGCACAAAGCAAGGAACCATGGTGTAACCCACTATGGTGTGGTAACTTTCAGACCCTAGTCTAGATTGCGAATCCTCTGTATCTTAGGATGGTTCAGCTCTCCACCCATTAAAAAGCCACCGTTTATGGAATGAGGATAACAACGTAGCTTTCGCGCCTGTGCAACCGCCAGTTTATCGCGTTTGGTGGGTGGATGTTCAAGTTGCCACACACATTCTCAGTAGCTTAGATTAGGCTCAAATTAGAGATTAATCTTTGTGGCTCATGGCGTGAGTCCTTATTGGAAGAAGAAGAAGAAGAAGAAGAAGAAGAAGGAGAGGAGAGGAGGAGGAGTAGGAGAAGGAGACAAGGAATGAGGGAGGAGGAGGAGAGAAGAGAAGAAGGAGACGAAAAAGAAGAAGAAGAAAAGAAGAAGAAAGAAAAAGAAGAAGAGAAGAAGAAGAAGAGGAAGAAGAAGAGAAGAAGAAAGAAGAAAAATAAGAAGAGAAGAAGAAGAAGAAAGAAGAAGAAGAAAACGAAGAAGACAACAACCTCACTGACAGCATCGTACATACAGAATTACGATGTTAGAATCATTTAGTAGCTGTACTATATACTGTAAGATGTGTGGGTGCAAAAGCTAATCGTATTTAACAAAATAAATAGCTGAGGTTAATTGCACGGATGTATCATCTCTAAATTAAACAATAGTCAAATTAATATTAGTATATTTAATGAAGTGAACATTAAAATTCAAATTAAATATTGAACATGCGGTGGGGAAAAGACAGTATTACTTCAGTTTAATACATACTGAAGATCTGGTGAAACTTCCCGTAATGGATGCTGATTTATCAAAAGAAGTTGGTTGTATGATGCACATTGATGTGTCTAACCACACACATTGTTTCTGAATGAACCTCACCACATCACAAGGATGTGTGTGTCATTCAGGTTAGTGAAACTGTCATCATAGTGGCCAACAACAACAGATTTCACTAATTTTATTCACTATTTGTGCAGTTAACAAAAAGAAATCGAAAGTCTAATCTAATAATTCTTTTTCTTGAAACAAATTCGGAGTAAGGAATGGTGTGAACAGGGGTTGTTTTGTCGGTTTCTGCTGGAAGAATTCGGAGCAATGGTAATAAGGTGCTAAAAGAAAAATGGTGAACAATAAACCAATATTTTGAAACGAATGTGCAGCAGATAAAATGAGCTGCAAGTGATTGATGAAAGAAAAGTTGCTTTCTTTCCGTCTCGTCTAAGCAAATATTTATTAACAGACCCAGGATTGTATGAATTTCTCAGTAGTCGGTATTTGACGAGAGATTCGCCATCTTTGCAAACTTGTCGGCTTGTTTACTTTCGCTGTTAAACAGGCAGGGTTACGCTATGATAATAATAAAAATAACGATTCTAAAAATAGTCATTATTATTAACATCGCTGTTGTTGATGTTATTACGAGTTTCCCATTCAACTTTTCTTTCTACTTTAAAAAAAATTTCTATTATTGATTTATGTCTTGTCTCCTTTGTGTTTGTTTTGGATTTGGTTTCCCTGAATTTTCTTTCTCGTTTTCGTTTATTTTCTCCTATTTTGAGATTCATTTTATTCTTTCCTTTCCCATCCATAACTCGCTAGGATTGTTTTCACTTCAGCCGATGACAACTTCGATATTTCCAACTAAATGCCAATGTTTGCCGCTTCCAATTATGTCAACTGCCACTTCCATCGTTCCATTGACATCCTTTCTCTTTACATATCTGTTAACAATGCAAAGTTTCGCCAACAAAGTCAGTAGCTTCATAGAAACCTAAGCTGACCAATGAAAGACGATCAATATAAACGACAATGACGATGACGACGACGACTTCATATAAACTGTAATAACATTTCCTACATTAGTCATACATAACTTAAACAGGAGTTCCAGGAATGCTACCGTCAAGGGAAACGACGCTGGATAAAATGTGCAACTTCAGAAGGAGACTCCTTCGAAGGAGTTTGATTGCCGAATTTATATATATTGTGGTATTCTTTATATAAAATCATTTCCGATACTTTTTGATCAGACTACGTATATACATATATACATGTATGTGTATGTATGTATGTATGTATGTATGTATGTATGTATGTATGTATGTATGTATGTATGTATTTATATATAAAAACTTAGATAATATATATATATATATATATAATATATAGAGAGAGAGAGAGAGGGGGGGAGAGAATTGGATGAAAATGGCTATGACCGGTTTATAGGGTTACCCTGTGTTTCACGTCCTAGGGTTACTCCATAGAATAACGATAGCCATCTCTATCTAATTACTTCATTGCTCTTTAACTTAGAATCTTCTTCTCTTTCAGAATTTTTGATTTACTGACGATATATATATATATTATATATAGCTTAGATAACTTAGATATGTTTCGAGCAAAGATTGGTCCAAGCCATGTCTTATGTAATAGCACCACCTGATAGGATTTGCTAAATATTTTTAAGTCACGTTTTGTGGTATCATGGCCCGTTCGAGTAGGTCGCTCTTATTGAGTGAGTTGTATCCAGGTATAGGTGTCATATCCGGTATCCCTCTGGTATCCCTTGAAGAAATTTGTCCAGATTCCGTTTAAAGGTGATGGAATGCGTTTCCTCTTTGATCTGTTTTGGGACAATGTTCAATAGGGCAGGGCCTGTTGAGGAAAAGAAATTGTGTTGCAATGTATTTAAGTTTTGTGATCCTGAATTAATTAGGAGACTTTGGCCCGTGGTCCTAGCCTTGGATGAATTCTGAAGTAATGCTGGCGGTAGATTCTCCACATCGTGCAAATAATGTATCACTCACGGCGGCGCTGGAGAGAATAGTGTTTCAATGTTTTTAGGCGGTCCCAATAATCGAGATCAGTGATACCTTAATTTTTTTCGTGAATGCCATCTGGGGAGGTTCAGTTTTAGGAATGTTGTGTTTTGTGTTAAGAGACCACGGGGGAAAGCAGTATTCGATGTGTGGCCGTACAAAGGAGGAGAAAAGAAGAAAGATGATACCTTGTTCTCTGGACCGGAAAGTTCTTAGGACCCAGGAGCTCATCCTATCAGCTATACCGACGTTATTGTTGATGTGGGCACTCTAGCTGAGATTGTTGTCTACAATTAGTCTTAGGTCTCTGATATTACTTATCTTGTGAGTGGTTCTCCTGAAGGAAGAGAATATAATTGCTTTAGTATAGTCTTTTTTCCAAAATGCATCACTTCAAATTTTCCCTCGTTTAGTCGCATTTTGTTTTTGTCTGCCCATCGACTTACAGCATGTAGATCACACTGGAGTTCAGTTAGGTCTTCTACGTTGATACTTTTCTGGAGCTTAGAATCATCGGCGAATATTTTCACATTACTATGTTTGATGACGCTTGAAATGTCGTTTATATAGACTATGAACAGAAAAGGACCCAAAACAGCCTTCTGAAGGACACCACTGGTGACTTTTGTTGGGTTTGAGTGGATTCCACCGATCACATGTTGTGTTTTGTTTTCCAGGAAATCCTCAATCCAGTGTGGTAGTTTTCCACGGATATCAATATTTGATAATTTTTACAGTAGAATATTGTGGTCGACTCTGTCGAACGCTTTACTAAAGTCCAAATATATGACATCAGAGTTCGAACTTGATCCCAAAGCTGTAAGGACATCATCGACGTGATGTAAGAGCTGTGTTAGATAGCCTCAGCCGCAGCGAAAACCATAATGGTTTAAATTTAGAAGTTTGTGGCTCTCCAAGAAGCCAGCTATCCTATATATATGTATGTATATACTTGTTTATTATTATTATTTATTATTATTATTATATATATATATATGCGACTATATATATGATAGCTTGGAATTATCCGTATAACTATTGTATATATATATATATATATATATACACACACCACACACGCACACATACGCAGACACTCACACACACATACACATACACACACATACATACACAAACGCGCGTGCGCTCACATTCTTAGCTACTCCTACATTTTACTCTTTAAAACAAACTCACTATATCTGAACGATTCGCTTTCATTATATATGAACATATATTCCTCAACGAAAGAAAGTTTAATTAACACAAATTTAATTTATGCATATAATTAATTTAACATCATTATATTTCATTATATGTAGACTTTACTATAGTAACAATAAATTAACATGGATATTATCTTGGCTTGGTTAAGCAGAAATATTTGTGTGTGGCCTTCATTGCTTTCACACTGATATAGGATTTGGTTTAATTCCAAGTTCGTATTTATGTTGTACGTATGTAATGTTAATATCTCATTAGTTAATATCATTAGTTAATATTAAGATAATTTAATTAAACAGAAATTCTTGAAGATAATTTTCTTAGCAGGCAGACATACCGATATTCATGGAAAACAACTTTTATAACCATAATGGTTTCCAGCATAGGCACGAGGCCAGGTATGGTTAAGACGATCGCTTGGTAAACTATTGGGATTTTAGTTCAATACCCAAGAAAGGAAAGTTATGCTTCCTCCATATTAGAACTTATTCTTTTTCTTCCCTTGCTCGTTATTTTCACAACCAATTCTTCTTCTTCCTCTTCCTCCTCCACCTCATCCTCCTCTTCTTCTTGTTTCGTCCATTAATGTTATTTCATTAAATCCTTATTTCTGCTTTTATCCATAAAGATATTTTATGTTACACGAACACACTTCCATACCTACGTTGCAACCACTAACCTCCACCCACTTGATGAACCAAAAATATGCAACAGGCTCCAACAATCAAAAAAAAATATGATCTGATCAACAACTTTTTCCTCCTCTCTCCTTTTGTCTGTCTGTCTCTCTGTGTCTCTCTCTCTCTCTCTCTCTCTCTTCCATGACTTTATATATATATATATATATATTAATAATAATAATATGACAACAAAAGAAGGAATGAGGCCTCGATATTATGTAAATAGAGGAATTTATCTATAAATATATCATGCTACAATTAGTTGGTTGTCATAATAAAACTCAAACTTTCGGATGCCTGGGCCGAAGTCTGCTCCGGCATCTCA
>NW_021834205.1:55000-60000 GCF_006345805.1 Octopus sinensis
TTCAGCACTCTTTAATCTCTGCTCTCCTCTTCGTTGAGTGTTTCCCCTATCAAAATATCATCCAACATTATCACTCACCTTTTTCCTCACCTAGATCTTCTCCCTTGTATTCTTCCCTCTATCATTGTGAGCAGAAGCCCCTCTGACCCTATAATATGTCCTATCCATTTTGCTTTCTTTTTCTACATGGTATCCATCAGACATCGCCCCTCTCTCCAACTCTCCTAAGCACCTCCTCATTGCTCACATATTCCGTCCAGCAGTTCGTTTCTGTTCCACTCTACAATCACATCTCATATTCAATCGCCTAGCAACGGCCTTCTTAAAGATCCATGTTTCTCAGCCATAGAGTACTTAACTTCATACTAGAGTTTTCTCCAGCTTCTTCTTCAGATCATGCTTCAGGCGTTTGGTGTGCAGTGGTTTATACAAGTGAAGGCGCATGTCTCAGTGGTTAGAGCGTCGAGCTTACGATCGTGATGCTGTGAGCTCGAAACTCGGACCAGGCTGCATGTTGTGTTCTTGAGCAAGGCACTTTATTTCACGTTGCTCCAGTTCACTCAGCTGTAGAAATGAGTTGCGACGTCACAGGTGCCAAGCTGTATCGGCCCCTTTCCCTTGGATAACACTGGTGGCGTTGAGAGGAGAGGCCGGTATGCATGGGCTGGTCTTCCATAAACTGCTGGTCTTCCATAAACAACCTTGCGCGGACTTGTGCTTGGGAGGGTAACTTTCTAGGTGCAATCCCATAGTCTGTGTCGTGACCGAAAGGGGTTTCAGGTTTATATTTGTTGAATCCATTTTTGGTCATGGTAATTCTTGCGCTGATTTCCCTCTCCCTTCTCTCATCCTCCTTTAATAGGCCTCCAAGATGTTTAAATTATTGAATCTGCTCCTAATGATTTTCGTTGATGCTGATTTGCAAATTCTCTCCTCTGTTCTTTCCAGTTTTCAATACTTTAGTCTTCTGGTTTATTCTCATCTTGTATACCTCATTCACTTCAATCAGACTTGTCATGATCGTCAGCAAGCCCTCTACAGTGTTCTCTGTCAGGGCCCAGCCATTCCATGATCTGTCTGGCCCATGCAAAAAGCTGCGATTAAGTGCCTATCTCTCCATCTGTTTATTTTTTCTTTCCATACAACCCGAACATGGGGCTATAGATCCAATTCTGTTCTCTGTATGTTGTAATGGAGGCGTGTGGCTTAGTGGTCAAGGTGTTGGATTCATGATCGCATGATTGGGGTTTCGATTCCTGGACCTGGCGACACGTTGTGTTCTTGAGCAAAATACTTCATTTCACGTTTCTCCAGTCCACTCAGCTGGCAAAACTGAGTAATCTTGCGACGGACTGGTGTCCTGTCCAGGTAGGAAATTTCTACCCCATAGAAATCGGGAAACTGGCCCTTATGCGTCAGCATGATTCAAAGAAGGTAACTTTACTTACTTCAATTCTTTATGATGTAGCTTACTGTCAATTAATAAATACGATAGGGCCCAGGGCCCTGATTCGTTCGTTGGCTTCACAGGTCTAGGGGCCCAGGGCACTGATTCGTTCGTTGGCTTCACAGGTCTAGGGGTCCAATTCTGAATTTTGAATGTTGTAGCTTGCTCTCAATGAATATATACAATAGGACCCAGTGCATTGATTTTCCCGAGGGGATGGGGTTCTATAATCTTGCTTCAACATCCCTGGGTAGAAGAAGACATTTAAAGGATCGACGTATCACAGGAATGTTTGAATGATTTTTATCTTATGTTCAAGATATAAGCAATATAGAATTAAGATCTTGCGGTTTTCAATCATACGCACATGATAGCGAGAACCACGCATTTGTACGCCTTAACCATTGCGAAACGCGCATGTGCAGCACACATGTATCAATTGATAGTACTTCAGCTTTCTATTCCCATGCATATGGCAGCAACTCTCACGTTTATTGTATGCCTTATCTTTGTCCGTGTGTGTGTGTTAAAATGTGCCCACGGGCATATGGTGTAGTGGTTAAGAGCGCGGGCTACTAACTCAAGATTCCGAGTCGATTCCACGCAGATCTGGATCATGTTGAGAAGAAGAAGAAGTATGAAATGAGGAGGAAGGAGAAGAAAAGAAGAGAGAAGAAGAAGAAGGAAGAAGAAGAGAGAGAGAGGAGGAAGAAGGAAGAAGAAGAAGGAAGAAAGAAGAGGAGAAGAAGAAGAAGAAGAGAAGGAAGAATAGAAGAAGAAGAGAGAAGAGCAGAAGAAGAAGAAGAAGAGAAGAAGAAGAAGAAGAAGACAGAAGAAGAATAATAAGAAGAAGAAGAGAAGAAGAAGAAGGAAGAAGAAGAGATCGAAAATACCTTAGGAATGAGAACCAGGTTCGAAATTTCCGTAAGACACCTGATGAAGGCTGGAGGGTATATCAGCCGAAACGTTGTGTTAACAACAAAGATGAGGACAAATATCTGTCAATTGTAAATAATGTAAATAATGTGTGTACATATGTATGTTTATGATAAAGAGAGTAAAGTTTAAAATCCAGTTGCACTTTCAATTGACGAGCTTTATGCTTACAAAGGTCTTCGGAAGCGTATAAATGATCTTGTATATAAAAGTGTAACTTACAATTTAGACAACGGTTGATATTAGTTGGCCTAACATTCTCACATTTCAATGTATTTATGGAAAGTTTTATGAAGTAAAATTAAATGCAAAAGAATTTCAATATTCCTGTGTGATGGCTGAATTTACTGACTGTCCGAGAAAATCCCTGGTAATATTTCGGTACGAGAGCTTATATTCTGTGTTCAAATTTCGGTTATGTTGATACATTTCATTCTTCGAGAAAACAGAGATGCAGAAGTATCGGGTTGTCCGGAAAGTTCATGCCGATTTTTAAAGGAAAGAAAAAGGTCAATAAATACTTGCCATTACATTTTTAACCAACCAAATTTGAACTATTTTGTTGCACAATGCGTCTCCATCTTTCCTTTAACTTGAAAATGCCCTCTTCCCAGAATCGAGGTGATTTCATGACAAAAAATTCATCAAGGTATCTTTTTACGTCATCCAAGGAATTGAAATTTTTACCATTAAGACTATTCTGCAGAGACATGAATAAGTGGCAATCTGAAGAAGCAATATCTGGTGAATATGGAGGGTGGGGTAACAGCAATTTTTGTCTGGTTCCCAAAGCATCAAGTGCCGAAAATGAACTTTCTTATCTTCCATTTTAAAGGGTTACATAATCAACACAAGATAGCTTAAACTGTGCTCTAAATGGAGGTGTAGTCAAATCCTATTTTATGGACTCAACCATGTTCTAAAATAAGTCGATAAGTAAGCTACTATAAATCGGCACGAACTTTCCGGACAACCCAATAGTAAAGTATCTGGTATTAACCCATATATGCCCATAAGAAAATTTCACTGTATTTAGATTAAGTGTTATGGTAAGCTTTCGCAATGTGGACGAGAAGGACAGTGTACAACGGTTAGCTACTGGTGTTGACTCCCTACTGGACATTTCATATGCTCAGTTAGATGCTTCCCGGTGAGTTCATGTCCAAACAAGTAGGGGCAGGTTTTGTGTTGCGAAAACACAACTAGAGGTATATGCGATACATATTTCATTCAATATTTGCCTTTATTAAGGTGGTGCTTTGGCAGAATCGTTAGGTCATCGGTCAAAATGCTTAGTATTTCTTCTAACTCGTTATGTTCTGAGTTCGAATTCCGCCCAGGTTGACTTTGATTTTCTTCCTTTTTGGATCTCTTTTACTCTTTTACTTGTTTCAGTCATTTGACTGTGGCCATGCTGGAGCACCACCTTTAGTCGAGCAAATCGACCCCAGGACTTATTCTTTGTAAGCCTAGTACTTATTCTATCGGTCTCTTTTGCCGAACCTCAAAGTTACAGTGACGTAAACACACCAGCATCGGTTATCAAGCGATGTTGGGGTGGGGATAAACACAGACACACAAACATATACACACACACGCACACATATATATATATACATATATCCGACGGGCTTCTTTCGGTTTCTGTCTACCAAATCCACTCACAAGGCTTTGGTCAACCTGAGGCTATAGTAGAAGATACTTGCCCAAGGTGCCACGCAGTGGGACTGAACTCGGAACCATGTGGTTGGTAAATAAGGTTCTCACCACACAGCCACTCCTGCGCCTATAGTAGGCGATAAAATTGAGCACAGGGATCGATGTTATCGAGCAGCCTCTTCCCCACAACATTTCAGGCCTTGTGACTAGAGTAGAGAGGAAACATTTACCGCCATTGCTGATTGCGTTACGTAACCGACGTCTGATCTTGATCGCTCCCGTTTTCTTCGTTAAGAACCTTAAGTGACTTCGGCTGAACCCAGTCGTTAGCTGGTTTATATTAATGCTGAAGTTACGCCTGCATTACCGATATGTGTGTGTGTGTGTGTCTGTGTCTGTGTGTACACATATATATATATAGATAGATAGATAGATAGATATACACACATTATATATGCACCATATATATATTGTATTATATATGTATTTATCATTATTGTTATATTTATTATTATTATTATTATTGTTATTATTCTTATTATTCTTATTATTATTATTATTATTATTATTATTATTATTATTATTATTATTAAACTTAGATAAACTTAGATATGTTTCGACCAAAGATTGGTCCAGGCCATGTCTAACTTAATAGCACCACCTGATAGGATTATTCGAATCCTGTTTAAGTCAAGTTTTGTTCAAGTAGTGAGTTGTATACAATTATGGGTGGCTTATCTGGTATTCTTTGAAGGAATCTATCCAGACTCTGTTTAAAGTTGATGGGATCCTTTTCCTCTTTGATCTCCATCGGGACAATGTTAAATAGGGCAGGGCCCTTTGAGGAAAAGAAATTATGTTGTAGTGTACATGTATGTGGTGATCTTGAATTGGGCAGGGGACGTATGGCCCGTGGTCCCACTCTTGGATGAACCTTGAAGCTAATGTTAAGGTCGTT
>NW_021834205.1:65000-80000 GCF_006345805.1 Octopus sinensis
GCTCCTAAGCCCTAAACCATCACATAATCACCCTTACCCGTCTTGTTGCTTAACAACAACAACAGCAACAACAACAAAAGAAAAACAACAGTAACAACAACAAAAATCCACCTCCTTCACTCTACAATGTTCCTTCCAGAGTATACACCATTTGTCTTCTTGCACCAACATAATTTTGAGATTCTAAGAAACAGCAGCACATGATGTCGTTTCGATAATTGAAACAATGAAACTGAAAGTTCTTTAAATAAAAATAAGCCATGCTGCTCCAGACTGATGACGAGCATGACTCAGAAACTAGTCTCTGGATGCAGGCTTAGCTGGATGGGGGTGCTTGTCTCCCCCTTGTAAACATAAGGATACAGGAAATGTGTTAAGGCCGACAGGAAGCGTTGATGCTTCCTAGGGCTAAATAGCAGTGGGGTGGAGTGGTTCCCTTTTTGGGACTGTCACGTTAAGTTGACAGTATACAACAGCTCTATCGTACCACCACTGCTTATATTTTCGCTGAGATATTGAGAAATGCAATATTTCTTCTTTTTTTACGATCACATTCCCAAAACCATCACATTCGCAAAACTTCAGTTTTCATACAAGTTGACTTCTCTATCATTATTCCAATTCCAAGAAACAGCAACGAAATCTCCTGCAAATCACATCCGACGGCCATAAATCTGTATTCCTTGACTCGCTGAAAAAAAAAAGATGACAGTATAGTTACAAAAAGAATTGTTTAGAATCTAATGTTTTCTCAATTCAAGATTGCCTAGGGCTAACTATCAGCACCAGCATCATTACTATCACTACCAACCACGGATCAAGGGTCAGTGTCCTCGTCTCATTAAATGCAGAATCCTTATTTGTCTTCTCCAACGTCATGGACTTATCTAACTTCAACCATTTAACCACAATTAATAGCTTTTAATTAATAGCTTCTAATTAATAGCTTTCATATTGCGATATTTATGATTTTAAACTGCTGGGTCCAAATTACTGAACCCGTATCATAGTTCTGTATTAATTGTGTCTCTGACTCACTCATGATAGTTCTCTCTCTCTCTCTCTCTCTCTCTCTCTCTCTCTCTCTCTCTCTTCTCTCTCTCTTTCTTTTTCTCCCTCTTCATGCACGGAAACACACATACATACACACGCACGCACATACATGCACACACACGCGTACACATACACACACACGCGCACACATGCATACACACTCTCAGACATATGTATGCGTGTGTGTGTATGCGTGTGTGTGTGAATGTATGTGTGTAAGTGTGTGTGCGGAGAGAGAGAAAGAGAGAGAGAGAGAACTGTCATGAGTAAGTCAAAGACAATGCAGAACTATGGAAACGGTTAGCTAGCTAACGAAATAGATAGATAGATAGATAGATCGATAGACAGACAGACAGACAGACAGACTGACTGGCTGACTGACTGACTGACAGACAAACTGACTGACTGACAGACAGACTGATAGATATGACTGTATGTATGTATGTATGATTTTCCTTAGGTTCTTAAGAGAGTTCCAGCTGGCCGCTTGTGTTGGTGTGAACCGTAGATGCATACACCTAAGTGTTTGCATATACTCACATAAGAATCTCACATGGAGCATTTTTGGAATGTCTTACAAACGTTCTCTGTGTTGCTAACAGATCGGATTTAGAAAATTCGCTTCAGTTTTTTTTACTCTATCGTCGTGAAACCGATTATTTCTAGGTTTTTGTGCAAATTTGCTGCTACATAAATTAATGCATCTATGATGATAGGAACAAATGAAATTTATAGTCGGGCTACAAGAGCTGCAAGTTTTGCATTAATTCAGCATTAACATTCTATGTATGCATGCATGCATGTATGTATGTATCTATCTATGTATGTTCTCGCTCTCCTTTTAATTAAGAGTAAAGTTTCACCGACCACCTATTTGGTATCAAGGCTGTGAAAGAGAGCATCTTGTTTTGGCCGTCAACCTTTAAACCTTAACAACATCTTGCAGATCTTTATAGTCCCAGATATCGAGATCGTTTGTAACCTATGAATTAAGGATTTGCGTTCCACACCCAAGACATCAGGTTCAGTCTTACTTTACCCCAGACAGATTGGTATGTGTCCCCTTGTTCTAATAATAATGGGTGTGAAGCCGATAGTGTATTTTGGGTACTGGATTTTCAAACTCCTTATCAATGGTCCATCGATGTCCTCTTTCTCCCTTGTATTTTTGTAATCACATTCGTGTCCAGAGGGCATCTGGCTTCTACAACAGAACATTTTTTGTGGTATGTTATGCATGTATGCATGCATGTATGTATGTCCTTATTCAGATAATTTCAGAATTTCTTGCCAACAGAGAAACAACTGGTAGAAACTAATCTAAGGTTCCTTCATGTATGCGTGCATGTATGTATCTATGAATGTATATACGTACGTATGTATGTATCTATATATCGATGTATCTATGTATCGATGTATGTGTATGCATGTACTTATGTATATAAGTATGTATATATGCATGTATGTATGTATATATGTTTGTATGTTTGAATGTATGTATGTATGTATGTATGTATGTCCTTATTCAGTTTATTTCAAGATTTCTTGCCAACAAAGAACCACTTTCTAAGCTAGATCTAAGGTTCCTTCATGTATGCATGCATATATGTATGTATGTATGCATGCAAGTATGCATGTATGGATGTATGTACGTACATGTGTATGTATCTATGCATCGATGTATCTATGTATAGATGTATGTGTATGTATGTACTTATGTATATAAGTATGTATGTATACATGTATGTATGTATGTATATATGTTTGTATGTATGTTTGTATCTATGTATATATATATGTGTATGATTGCATGTACGCATGTATGCTTGTATGTATGCATGCTTGTATGTATGTATGTATGTATGTATGTATGTATGTATGTATGTATGTTTCTATGTATGTATACTGCTCGACTGGGTTAAACGTTAAACAGTTTCCATGGTAACAAAAAATTTACTAATGGCTGAAACACCAAATACACTGACATTCACAACCACATCGCCATTCCACTACCATTCCCATGATAACCATGACCATGACCATCACCATCAATACTGATATCTCCTCCACCACCACGACCACCAGTATCATCGCCATTACTTGTACTAACACTACAACCATTACCACCGCCATGGACACTGCTTCGAGCAACAATATTATCCCTCCCACCACTACCGTCACCACCACAACCACCATCACCAATAATACCATCGTTACTGGCATCATTACGGCCACCAACACCATAATTTCAAAACTACCACCGGCTCTATCACTGTCATCATCATCATCATCATCATCATCATCATCATCATCATCATCATCATCATCATCATCATCACACAACGACCACTAACCACCACAACTATTATCACCAACACCACCACTACAAATAGGTGTACTACTACTACTTCTACTACAACCGCAACTGATACTAGAAGTACAACTAAACTTCGGTGGAAAATCAATAATGATTAAATCTTCTGTCCAGTATTGGTAAACCAATCCAATACGGAGTGACCAACACGAACTGACCAACTGTAAAATCCGACCAAGATTCCACAAACGGACAGAGAAGGATTAACGCTCAGACTTGTCTCTCGGTTGCCATATCTGAGTTGGTTCGTTAATAATCTCTAACTGTCCATGAACCGAGGATTTGGGATGTGCCGAGAACGGAGGTTAACCAGTGCAGAATCACAGAAGTAAGAACATCAAAACTCCAAGGTACTGCAGTTCTTTGATTTAGAAAAAAAAAAGAAGAAAAAAGAAAAGAAAAACAGAGAAATAAAGCCATGTCATAGGCAAGAAATGGTTTACAAACATGAACACGCGCACGCACACACAAACACACACTCACATATATACATGCATTTATTTATGCATGTATGTATGAATGAATGCACCCAAACCTGTATGTATGTATGTATTTATATAGTTATGTATTCATGTATGTATGTCATTATACAGTTTTATTTGAAGATGTCTTGCCAATAAAGAAAGAACCGGTTTCTAACCTAGATCCAAGGCTCCGTCATTGGAATTTCAACATCAACAACAGGGTAGTTTTGTATATATGTATATATGTATATATGTATGTATGTACGTACGTTTGGTGTATGTGTGTGTGTGCGTGTGTGTGTGTGTATACGTGCAGATTTGTATGTTTTCTTTTACGTATGTCTTCGTATGCATTGAGTTGCATATCTAGACATGCTCATTCATACTTAAATGATAAACTTCTGGAAAGTTTTACAGATTTTTACAGTTCCAGTGATAGCTTGAATTTGTAGTGTTGAAATCAGCTTTCTCCTTTCTGGTTTTGAGAAACCTAATTTATCAAGATTGGTATTTAGGCAGTGTGTTACATATTCCAGGGCCCCATATGTATGTATGTATGTAAGTATGTATGCATGTATGTATGTATGTATGTATGTATGTATGTAATGTATGTATGTGTATGTATGTATGTATGTATGTATGTATGTATGTATGTATGTATGTATGTATGTATGTATGTATGCACGTACCTACGTACATACATATGTATGTACGTATGCATGCATGCATATATATATATGTGTGTGTGTGTGTGTGTGTGTGTGTGCGAAGGTGCATGGCTCAGCGTCGTGAGGTTGTAAGCTCGAATCCCGGACCGGAGTGCGTGTTTTGTTCTTGAGCAAGACACTTTATTTCACGTTGCACCAACTGTAGAAATAAGTTGCGACGTATCGGCCTTTGCCTTTCCTTTGGACAACACTGGTGATTTGGAGAGGGGAGGCTGGTATTCATGGGCGACTGCTGGTCTTCCATAAACAACCTTGCCCGGAATTGTGCCTGCGAGGGTAACTCTCTAGGTTCAGTCCTACATATATATGTGTGTATATATATATATATATATATATATATATATATATATAATATATATATATATATACTTTTATTAAACTCTGAGTAACAGTTTTTATGATAATTTTGCAGCTTTAATGAAAGCATATTGCTCTACTTTTGGTATTCAAGATTCGAGTACTATTTTTCCTACTTTGTTTTGCACTTATGGTCTCACCTGTGTGTGTGTGTGTGTGTGTACACATATGTATAATGTCTATGTGTGTGTGTGTGTGTGTGTAAATAGACAGTTGCATGCATACATACATACTTACATATATACATGCATACATACATATGCACACATGTATATGTTTGTTCCTGTGTGTGAAAAGTGTTGGGCGGGGGGGGGGGGTGTCTGTAGCGATATCTACATGAATATACACGTGTGTATGTCTCCGTGTATGCACGAATGTATGTTTGTGCATCCGCTAAAAATAAAGCAGAAGTAAGCCGGGAGGCAAATATCAGACGTAGAAGGTGTCTCCATTCGACACAATTACCGATTCTTTTGGGGTTTTTTTTATTGTTCTTGTTGTTACCGTTGTTTTCTGTTAGGGAAAGATTGTGTTGTTCTTATTTGTTTGTTTTAGCTTTTTTTTTGTTGCTTTGTCTTGTCATATACTTATGTATAAATCATCTGCAATAACAGTCTATATTAATTTCCATTTCAACGTAAAACACGAATTTATCAGACAGAGAAAATCATTCGGTAAACAATGTGGTAGTAAATAGCAGTTTGTTAAGACTATCTTCTGCCGTGACATTATTAATTGCTCTCCAGATAAATAAGAACGGGAAAGAGAAAAAAAACTGTTAGTAAAGAAATGAAAGAAGGAGCGAGTTAAAAAGTGTTTCGCTTTCTTAATGTGCGTGCTTGTGTGTGCGTGTGTGTGTGTGTGTGTGTGTGTGTGTGTGTGTGTGTGTGTGTACGTGTGTGTGTGTGTGTACGTGTGTGTGTGTGTGCGTGGTTTCTTTCTTTCTTTTTTTGCCACTTGCAATTGAAACTATGCCAAACTGAACATAATGACATGATTTTTCTCGTATCCAATTGAACATTCAGACACCATCCCTAGTTTGATAAAAAAAAAACTACAAACGAAACGAGTAGTAGTAACAGTAGTAGTAGTAGTAACAGTAGTAGTAGTAGTAGTTTTAGTAGTAGTAGTAGTAGTAGTAGTAGTAGTAGCGACAACAGCATCACTATGGATGACATTTTATCTTCGTTTTTTTTCATACTTCTGTACTTTTCTCTTTCTCTTCTTTCTCTTCTTTTTCTTTTCCTTTCTTTCTTCTTTCATTTTTTCCTATATACACACACAAACATATACATATATACATACACACAAACACACACATATATATATACACACATACATACATACATACATATACATATATATATATATATATATGTATATATATATTATTTTGCTACCTTCTACACACACATACACACACACATACTCACACACACACGTATATATATATATATATATATACACTTTTTTTTAATTCAGTTTCCAGTAAGGCCTTTGTGATATTTTTGTTTGCTTTAACAACATTATCATAATGACTGACTCGAAGCCATTGTTTTTTTTTTTTTTGTTTTTTTCCTGTCTGTATTTTTTAGTGTATTTTGCGATTTATCCGAGAAAGTGAGAGAGACAAGATTAAAAAAACGCAGAAAGCCATTGACTCGCTTTCTTGTTTTGAATGTGTTGTTCTTGAAGCGACGAGAGATTCTAGTTTTAATTTCCTCTCTCTTATCTCTTGCATTTCTTTTATATTCACTTGCTATTTCACTGTAGCTTTTGCTGAGACATTACTAATTCTAAAGTGAAGCATAAAGCGGGATCCTGTTATCGTGGTCATGTCGTCACTCTTAATAGATAAAATTAATATTAAAGTAAGCGTAAAGCGGCGAGCTGGCAGAATCGTTTGCACCCTTGGCGAAAATGCTCTTCGGCATTTCGTCAGCTTTTACGTTCTGATTTCGAATTCCGCCGAAGTCGACTCTGCCTTTTATCCATCGGAGTCGATAAAATAAGTACCAGTTGAGTATTGGGTTCGATGAAAGCGGCTCATCCTCACCACTAAATTGCTGTCCTTGTATTAAGATATGAAACCAATATGCTTTTCTACTCTAGGCACAAGTCCCGAAATTTGGAGGGAGGGGAGCCAGTCGATTAGTCAACCCCAATACGCAACTGGTGCTTAATTTGTCGACGTCGAAAGGATGAAAGGCAAAGTCAACCTCGGCGGAATTTCAACTCAGAATGTAACGGCAGACGAAATACCGCTAAGCATTTCGCCCGGCGTGCTAACGTTTCTTATTTCCTTACTGCCCACAAGGGGCTACACTCAGAGGGGACAAACAAGGACAGACAAACGAATTAAGTCGATTATATAGACCACGTTGCGTAACTGATACTTGTTTAATCAACCCCAAAAGGATGAAAGGCAAAGTCGACCTCGACGGAATTTGAACTCAGAACGTAGTGTCAGACGAAATACCTATTTCTTTATTACCCACAAGGGGCTAAACACAGAGGGACAAACAATGACAGACAAACGGATTAAGTCGATTATATCGACCCCAGTGCGTAACTGGTACTTATTTAATCGACCCTGAAAGGATGAAAGGCAAAGTCAACCTCGGCGGAATTTGAACTCACAACGTAACGGCAGACGAAGTACCGCTAAGCATTTCCCCCGGCGTGCTAACGTTTCTGCCAGCTCGCCGCCTTAATATGAAACCAATATCAAAGCAATCGTAAAGCGGTGAGCTGGCAGAAACGTTAGCACGTCGAGCAAAATGCTTAGTGGCATTTCGTCCGCCTTCACGTTCTGAGTTCAAATTCCGCTGTTGTCGACTTTGGCTTTCATCGTTTCGGGGTCAATAAAATAAGTGCCCGTTGAACACTGAAGTCGATGTAATCGACTTAGCCTTTCCCACGAAATTGCTGGCCTTGTGCCAAAATTTGAAACCAATATTGAAATAATCGTATATCCAGTATAATCTTATTAGGGTTATCCAAAAATAAAGGAGTCTAGGTCTGTGCCAGAGTGATAAAAATAAATCTAGAGGAACAGTCTTAGAAACAAAACAATGAGAATGCAAACTATGTAATATTATACAAAAGTTTGCATTATAGAATTTTAAGTTTCTATTAAATTATCAGAAGTTTGTTTTATTATCACCGTATCGACCAGAACTAACGGATGTTGCTAGACGCCAGCGGCCATAACGTGCTTCTTCGTATTTGTTGTAACTTTTATTGGGTGGCCATTCCTCTGGCTGGACGGACACAGTCAACAGACCCTTCGAACGGGACTTCCAAATAAAATTGCAACAGCGTGACGTAAGCAGGATCTAACAATTTATATGTGCGTCTATCTTAATTTGCCACTATATATATATGAATTCAATTCGTCTCCAGTCGAAAGACGCCTGTTGTTATGTCCTGTTATTATTATTATTATTATTATTATTATTATTATTATTATTATTATTCTTTTGTATTATTTTTGTATTTATATTCGTGTAACAACGTCCGTTTTACCGTCCTTCGTATACATTCGATGCTTTTTTCCAAGGAATCTAATGCTCTTAACTTAGTTTTTCCATGGGGCTGGCCAGATTGGAGCAATTTCAAGATTAATCAGCCGAAATTGCGAGGATGATCCGGTTCTTGACTGGAGATTAAAGGCTTCAAATGACCTGTCCGTGTATTTTGTATCGTCTATCTGGATGTTTTGCGTTCTTGTACCATTTTGTATTATGTATATATATATACATATGGAGAGACTGTGTTTGTGTGTGACAGAGTAAGAGAGTGAGTGAGAGAGAGAGAGAAGGAGAGACAGAGAGAGGGAGAAAGGGCGATATAGTTACGTGAGCAGACTAATACTGAAATAATACAGAAACAAATTAGCGGCACTTTGTGACTTGGGAAATACTCTTTACTCTTTACTCTCTTTTACTTGTTTCAGTCATTTGACTGCGGCCATGCTGGAGCACCGCCTTTAATCGAGCAAATCGACCCCGGGACTTATTATTTTGTAAGCCCAGTACTTATTCTATCGGTCTCTTTTTTTTACCGAAATGCTAAGTAACGGGGACATAAACACACCAGCATCGGTTGTCAAGCAATGCTAGGGGCACAAACACAGACACACAAACACACACACGCATACATATATATATACATAAATACGACGGGCTTCTTTCAGTTTCCGTCTACCAAATCCACTCACAAGGCTTTGGTCGGCCCGAGGCTATAGTAGAAGACATTTGCCCAAGGTGCCACACAGTGGGACTGAACCCGGAACCATGTGGTTGGTAAACAAGCTACTTACCACACAGCCACTCCTGCGCCTATTTCAAAAATCTTTTCTACTCTAGGCACAAGGCCCGAAATTTGGTGGGAGGGTATCAGTCTATTAGATCGACCGCAGTATGCAACTGGTACTTATTTAATCGACCCCGAAAGGATGAAAGGCAAAGTCGACCTCGGCGGAATTTGAACTCAGAACGTAGCGGCAGACGAAATACCGCTATGCATATCGCCCGGCGTGCTAACGTTTCTGCCAGCTCGCCGCCTTAATTTATATTTCAAAATTGCGAGAAATACACAGTTACACAAACACACAGGTAAATACACACACACACACACACACACACGGGTACACGAAACACTATACATACAACACACACACGCTGCACATTCTCACACACCCATATGTGCAGTTGATTTATGTTGTTATAAGAAAGTATTTTGTCAAATTCACTGCCTTTTATGTATTTTGTGCTGATCTATTTGATAACAACAACCATTCTTATCTTGTTCCAGAATTATCTAGCTACATTGGTATCCTACCCCTTTGATGTCTTGTCTCCTGGATATCCAATTATCCTACGTTCTATCAACCGGATATCCACTCACCTTGATATTCTGAAACCCTGATATCCTAGTAGTCTGATATCCAGTCAAATTGATATCTTGTCTCCTTAATATTCTGCTACACTAATATCCTGTCACATTGATATTCTTCTATACTGATATCCTGCCACATTGATATTCTGTCATCCTGATATTCTGAAACCCTGGTATCCTGGAAGTCTGATAACTTGTCACATTGATAACCTACCACCCCGATATCCAGTCATCCTGATATTTTTAAACCCTGATATCCTGTAAATTTGGTATCCAGTCACATTGATATCTTGTCATCTTGTTATTGTGCTACACCGATATCCTATCACCCTGATATCCTGAAAAATCTGATACCCAGTCACATAGACATCCTGCCACATTGATATCCTCTCATCCTGATATCTGTCACGTTGACATTATATCACACTGGTATCCTGTCTGACTACTATCCTCCCAGTGATACCCTACATACTGATATCTGTACGCCTACTACCCTACCACTCTAATATCTTGTTACGCAATTATACTGACCTTTGCTTTTCCATTCTTCCTTAATTGTCCAGTAGTCGACATTTTCAGTGTCGCTCAGCTGACTGTGACCAAGGTGAGTAATCAACCAGCTGTGACCAGCTTAAAATGTCCATTAGTTACATATAAGCTGTGTGAAAAGAGAACATTCTGGACAAAGTTGATGTTCCTCCCTGACACAGATCGATTACTTTCTTCAATATACTCGGATATTGGAACAAATTAATGTCTTCTGCGTCTTGTTCAGACCAGCATCAGTAGCATTTTATTAAATTTAATTTCTCACTTGTAGCAAACTTATATTTTTGTTTGTTTCTGTTGTAGTTTTTTTTTTCTGTCCTTGCAAATATATAAGTGCTTCAGTTAAGGGACTTAATATATATTTTTTTCCATGTAGAATCTTAATTAAAAACTGTTCGACAAATTTAATGATACATTTAATATTTGCTTAATATTAAATCTGATGCTTGTCTTATAATGTTATTAACATTATGATTTTCCGTTTATATTTCAAATATCCATGTAAACCTAAATTTACTTCTAACAAAATTTGACCTTGTACGACGTTAAATCTGAGGTAGTCAATCTTTATTGGTCTATAAGCCTTTCCTTTAAACTACAGAAAGCACTTGACGCCCTTTGGTGTGACTTCTAATGTAAAATTTTATCAAGCTATAAAATGTTTACTGGTCTACAGATCAATACCAGTCTGATTTTTTTTCTGCTCTAATTATCAGATTTATAACCTCTAGCCACAGTTTAACATTATTTTATCAAAAATAACGGCAACCAAGGATTAACTTTTCAGATTCTAATCTAAAAATCATATCGATCTTTCCTTATCAATCTTGTAATGCATCAGTTTTTTTTTTTTAATCGAAGGACCTGTGTAGACATATTTATTGATGCGTGAAAACCTATGATCTAGACAATTTGAATCATTAATTGGTGTTGATATATCGAACTATTTTCAACGTTCAAATAACAATTTTGAGTAAGTTCTTTAACATCGTTTACTTATATTTCTCTACTGAAAATAAATGGCTAGTAGCCTGGGGTTTTCGAACTCAACTACATTTCCTGCCGTGTATTTGTCACTGCACTAATAAAACTAAGAGAAGCAACTATAAATTTTATCATACTATTAATGATATTAGAAAGATAAAATGGTGACATAACTCAGATACGTACGTAGCGGTGATATAGTTCATGAAATGGTTTACATAAAACGCTATACTGGTAAACGTTTGTACAATTGTCCATTAATAGATGCGCTTAAACCTGTGATCAGAACTAATAGGAAAAGGCAGACAATACAAAAGCACGATATTTGAAATTGCTCTTCTTTAAAGTTCATCTTTGCGCTATTCCTTCTTTCACTTTTTTTCCTTTTTACTTCCCTACTAAATTTTTTTCTTCCAGAACTTAATTTCTATTTACCTATCCACCCCTATCCTTCGCTCCACTTGTTTCTTATTCTCATTCACTTTCTTGCATAAATTTCACTTAATTCCCATACACCATATCTGTCCTATCTTAGTTTTCAGCAAAATAAAAAAAAAGGAAAAATATTCAAGCCAGCATCTCCATACATAATATCTGACTCAGCTATGGAAAACAGGTTTCTTATATCAATCGGTTATTTGCGGAAACGGAAGAGTTTAAATAGATTTTATTGTTGTTCTTTATTATGTATATTTACCTTAATATCATATCACCAAACACAAGGAGACATACGGCCTGGATGAACATCAAGTATGTAACCACGAGAACGTATTGGCATCTTTATTTTTACTTTTTTATACATACAAATGTTTGAGTGTTGTGAATGTCTGTGCGTATGTACAAATATACACACAGACTCAAACACGCACACACACACACACATCAGTTATAAATAGACAGATATACAGAGAACGAGAGGAAGGAAGAAAGTGAGGAAGAGAGCGAGATGATAGGATAAACCAAGACTATCAGTGCTTGCAACCTTTTCCTTGAACTGAAACGGGAAGCATCTTTGTGTGTGAGTCTGCTCGGTCAGTACACAGGATCACACTCATCAAGGCTTTTACCGAACATTCCTACGGCCCCATATAGGAACTGGCTGCTTTTCAGACCCAAATTATTTTGCTAGAGAATTTTGAATGGATAATAGGTTCCAGATATAGAATATACAGACACTTATTAATCACTGAATCACTACAATACTGCCTTTGTGGATGAATCGAGGAGGTCGGATGCTAGGGGAAAGCCCTGTGGGAGAAAATAATATTTTACCTGTTTTATGTACAAACTGGTCAGATTAGGCCCCTCACACCCACCTTACTCTGTCATTTTAAAAATAAACAGTCACTTCATCAAAATCTCAGAGACTTACCAGATAATGCATGACTAATTCAAAATAATGTGAATAAATATACCTTACATTTGATAGGTACATGGCTCAGTGTTTAGAGGATCGGGCTCACAATCGTGAGGTAGTGAGTTCGATTCTCAGACCGGGCTGTGTGTTGTATTCTTGAGCAAGACACTTTATTTCACGTTACCCCAGTTCACTCAGCTGTAGAAATGGGTTGCAGTGTCACTGGTGCCAAACTGTATCGGCTTTTGCCCTTCCCTTGGATTACATCGGTGGTGTGGAGAGGAGAGGCTGGTATGCATGGGCGACTGATTATCTTCCATAAACAACTTTACCTGGACTTGCAATACTATGGTCATTCATGAACGAAGTGGGGTTTTACCCTTTACCCTTTACATTTCACAGAGTAATCTGAAAGCAAAAGGGCTAAAGTTGTTTCCGATAGACAGAATATTCGGCAGCCAGTACACTGAAACGATGGGCTTGTCCTCTTGAGTTTACCTCAGCCATGGTATCTACCACCTTCACAACACTGATAAGAACACTGAGAAATGCGCAATCTTCAACGTCACTGAAAAACCCTCATTGTAAAGATATCTTGAAATGTAGAAGCTCTATCTTAGATCCCTAATAAGCCTGTACGTGAGGGAGAATCTACTAACCGAAGCTGGTATGAATGCGTTGGAAGCTTCTAGTCAGAACTTCACACGTCATCAGTAACGGTGACTCAACTGAGACCTGATGGTACACAGCAGATGGCAGATGGCAGAAAGCAGGCGTTTGTATAACTGAGCAACTCATTGAAAAGTTTGTTTTGTTCGCACTAACCAAGGAAGCTTCTTGAAAATATGGCCTAGAAATCGGGCACTCAATTCAGTACCTGGGCAGCACCTGACAAATAGCGACAAACAAAAATAATATTGAGTAGAACCTCGGTTTTCGAACTCTGATCACAAATAAATCGTGCTTTATCTTTCTCTCCCTCTCCTTCTCTCCCCCCTCTCTCTCTCTCTCTCTCTCTCTCTCTCTCTCTCTCTAATATATATCTATATATATATATATATAATATATATATATGAAGCACGATTTATTCATGATCAGAGTTGTTCGAAAGCCGAGATACTACTGTACTTAAACATCATAGTATATATATTGAGAGCGACTGGTATCGCCGACTCGTTCAGCCAATCAGAACGTCCAACAACTGTCTTACTTGAGGTTTTTGAGCGCAGATATTGTTGCAGTCAATGGGACCAAACTATTAGAAAGGTTTCTCTCTACAAAATTTGTGACAGTTATTCCTTTTTCTGGAACAGTTACAGAGTGTGAACATAGCCACCATCAAACACACCAGCTCTGCTGTGAGAAAGAGGGTGCTGTCAAAACTTTTTGCAGTAAAGACTGACACTAAGGTCTTACTAACACCATTGATTCAGATGCAGTGAGCTGTCATGTAACGTTAGAAAGCGTCTGTAACCCGACTACTTCTATCCGATAGAAAGAAGACCAGACATGGAGTTAAATACCAAAAAGATGACATTGGTACCAAACATTATTTTCAAATTCCCAAATGATCTGGGTAATCTTCCTTTAACTTTAGTTTTTATATAATCTGCGTTAGCTCAGATTTCTACGCACACAGATATGCACACTCCACACGTATACAACAACCGCACATACAGACGCTTACACACATACACATATACACATATGCATAGTCATACTCACACAAATACACTGATACATGTATATATATATATATATATATATATATATATAAATATACATAAATATAAGAGGGAAGGTTTTACCACTATGTAGAAACCCTTATGCTAGAAGAAGATCCGCTATGGTCTTAACCGCTAAGAATTGTTCTCAAGAAGATTTAGCAAACTCCAGAAACATAAGCGAGCAAGACAAATGAAAAGTAACAAAACTATAGATTAATCATGAACAATTGTTTCACTATCAACAAATTACATAATTTTACTTACATAATTTATCTGTAGATCTTCAGTATGATCGTCTATAACAAATATAATTTGAAGAACTACACGCCAGACATCAACTCAAGGTCGAAAATGCATGCAGTTCTACCTATTACACTTGTGGCTATTTTTCAAAGGTCAGGTTTTTTTATATGCTAGACTACTGTTGTTACAATTGATGTTATAAAATTGATATCCAATTTTTCACCCTCATTTTAATTATATATATATATAATTATATATATAT
>NW_021834206.1:0-10000 GCF_006345805.1 Octopus sinensis
TATATAATATAATATAGATATGTATTTATATATATATATATCTATGTATGCAAATTACAGGAAATACGTAAACAAACGAAGGGGAAACTAGTGAAGTACGTAACAACAATTAAAAGACTCTTCATCAGTTGTGGGTTGCTTATCTACTCCTCATTTCGAGCATTGAATGACAATATGAGTCCTGAAAGAAATGTAGGATTTATGGGAACAAAAATGACAGTGGAGAAATACAAGGAAACCGAACAAAAACAAACAAGGAAAGTCGTTAGACCAGAACGGGAGGAAAATAGTGAAAGTATTTTTTTGAAAAGAGAATATGAGAATATGAGAACACACACACACACACATATATATATATATATATAACGGGAAGCTTTATGAAAATAAACAAAAACGAAGGCAGGTGGAAAACAAACGAACATTGTATTAGTTTGCGCTCAGGAAATATAAATAAAACAAGTCTTTAACGTTTCGAGCCTACGCTCTTCAACAGAAAGATACACAGAGAGAGAAAAACACAGAAAGAAGAGAGAAAAAAAAATGCGTGCAGTAGCTAACATATATATATATATATATATATATATATATATATATGGAACAATCGCAATAGAGGACATTAAAACATTCGGACAGATGACGATAAAAAGGCGGACAGCAGGCTAAAAAGGCACGGTCATTCGTGGCTTTCTTTCCTTACTCAAGTTCTAGAATCACGACTATTTCGGGCAGTTGCACTTAAGATGGTTCGATCTGGTTATATTATATATATATACCTACATATATATATATATATATTATATATATATTATATATTATATATATATATATATATATATATATATATATATATATATATATATCCTTTATTAATAAAGCTGCAAATACCTCACATAAACTATTAATCAACTTTCGTGTTCCTGTTCGTTGGACAACTTTGGTTGAGTATATAAATATATATGTATGTCCACATTAGTATATATTTATATATCTGTGTATACATGTATGTATAGTTATGTATATGCATTATCTCTCACTGACTCTGTCACTCAATATACACATATATGTGTGCGTGCATGTGTGTGTGTGTGTGTATCTGTTTATGTATACACCTATTTTCATCGAAGTTACAGTTAGCGTTGGCATTGTTTACGAAGCTGAATATCAAGATCCTAAACTCTATTTTCGTTCTGCATTGGCATGTGTGTACGTGCTTAAATATACATTCAGACGTATCCATCACTTCACTCTTTCATTTTCTTCCCCATTTCTTGTCTCCTTCTCTGTATAAACACTCACGCACAAACATACACATGCTCACAAATATAAACAAGCTGATATACATACTCATATATACATACATACATGTATATATATTATATATATATATATCTATATATATGAGCGTGGGGCGTATTTGTTCCCTGTATACTTTAATTATTAATATTATTATTATTATCATTATTATTATTTTTATTATACTATATTATATTATATTATTATTATTATTATTATTATTATTATTATTATTATTATTGTTTATTGTTATTGTTATTATTATTGATGTTGATGCCGTTGCTGTTGTTGTTTTTGTTGTTGATTTTGTTGCTATTATCATCTTTCATTCTCCTTATTTTATTGCAAGAAGATGTCTAATCTTGCTTGTTTTAAGCCTACTCGACAATTACATTAATACAATCTTAACACCACAAAACTTAGCCCGAGAGGAAATAAGCAATCTTTATCAAGATTTTCGTCACTAAAAATTAATTTTCTCTCCAAAACAATGGCAAAGGCTTGTAAAAATTTGATGTTCGTTTTCAACAAAATCGAAATTACCTAACCAAATTTATCTTTCTGTTAATGTTAGGTATTTTATTTTCCTTATTTTCTTTTTTACCTGTCATTTTTCTTTGTTTTTTCTTTCATTTTATATTCTCAGGTTCGTAAATTTTTTACTGTTATGTCGGTGTACGTGTGTGAGCGTGTGCTAAGACAAATATATCTTGTAATGTTAATTTAAAATTTCTCTGCTTGTTTAGCTGTATATATAACACTGTATTTACATAACATTTTGTTTTTCTCTATGGATTTACTGGTTTCTCCATCAATCTGTCTGTCCGTCTTTGACTGTAGTACCTGTCTTTCACCTTTCTTCTCTATATTTGTATATGTATACATAGATAGATGTTCATTTGTGTGCGCGCGTCATTTGTATATATAGCATATTATAACACATATGTGTGTTTGTGTGTGTGTGTGTGCAGTAGTGTTCGGGGATGTGATGTACCTATATATGGGCATATATCTATGCATGTGTTAGTATGTGTGTATATTATATATATATATATATGGTAATATATATATATATATATATAGAGAGAGAGAGAGAGAGAGAGATACATGTATATATGTATTTATATGAATATATATATGTGTATATATATATACATATATACGTAAATATATATGTATATGCGTGACCATCGTCCATCTTTCTTTCCTTCACGTGATCAATTTTGTTTCCCTTCAGAGCTGTCGTACGTGGAGACTGCACTTATCCTATATGCCTTTTTCTCTCGTCAAAGAAAGTATTTCTTGTTTGTTTTCGTTCGGTTTCCTTGTATGTCTTCACTGTCCTGTTTTTGTTACCAGCTTTGACCCTCCGCAAATTTCAGTTCAGCTTTTGAGGGAGGAACTGCCTTCGAAGACTCGTTTTGTCAATGAATGTTCGAAATGAAGAGTAGATGAACAGCCGACAACAAATGAATGGTTGTTCTTTATGTTATTTGTCATATTTTTCATTTGTTTCTCTCGGTTTTCGCGTATCAACTCATTTCCTTTTGCATTTCGTGTTGTTTACGGTTAATGATGTTCTGTACCCATATATGCATATGTATGTATGTATGTATGTATGTATGTATGTATGTATGTATGTATGTATGTATGTATGTATGTATATATATATATATATATGTATATATATATATAATTCAGGGTGAATACTTTCAAGGTGAATACTTGATAATTGTAGGCACCTGTATATGCCAGTTAGTGGTGAAAAGTTGGTGAAAAGCCAGAAACATGTTTACCGCTTAATCCTTTGCATCATGTTTTTCTTTTGATAAATTATATATATATATATATATACAGAGAGAGAGAGAGAGAGAGAGAGAAGAGAGATATATAGAATATATATATATATAATATATATATTATATAGATATATATTATATAGATACATACATACATACATATACATAATAATACATACATACATACATACATACATACATACATACATACATACATACATACATACATACATACATACGTCCTGAAGCAGAAAGCCCCTTCACCAGTACCACCACCTAAAACATGTATATTTATGGAGAGAGAGAAACTGGAATAGTGGAAGTGATTTACTATTGAAACTCCAAGAAGAACTAGTAGTATTTATAATCCCATATATATTCTGGAACATCTGAAAGCAAGCCGTCAATAATAATCTAATGTACTCAATGTAATACCACGGATTCTATGACATGCAGAAAACAAAGTTTAACACCGGAGATTGTTTATAAAATATCTAGTTACACCATCCTACGCATGATGATATAATTTACATAACATAACAGCTAATAATTCTTTGTCAATGGAAGGTGTGTAAGATAGTGTAACTAAATGGTTTGGAAAGAATCACTGCATGGTGTTTCTTTTACTTTCTTTCTCAAGAAAGTCTAGCGTCTGAAACGTCAACATATTCTTTTATTTAAGCATGAAACTGATACAACTGCTGCTAAAATATTCCGCTCCTATCTCGTCCGCTTTTTGTGCTCACTGTCAACTACATATATATATATATATACACGGTGGCTAGAATGCAGGTTTACGGTTATTCAACTAGCTCTTTCTCATTCATATATTAAGAGTTTAGATCTTAATTATAGAAAAGAAAAACTAGCAGCTAAGCCCAGTATCACCTGGTCTGTTTGGATGATGTGGCTGTAAAACCTGAGCTGTGTAAGCATTCGACTTGTTGGGCACGATTACGTTAAAAACAATTACAGAATTACTTTTCTCTGTCAAAATGCTAAACATAACTGACCAACAGAAAACACCAACCAAGATTCAACCAAATCAAAAACTAAACCCAAATACTAAGCGAACAAAGATGAATCATCCCACTTCCATTGCACGTGGACATGCACACACACACAAACACACACATGCACACACACACACACACACGCGCATACACACACACACACGCACACACAGTCACATACCCCCTTTTTATATAGACACAAATATATTCACACAGAGTTGAAACGCTGTTTGATTTATTTTTTCAGCGTACAAATTTAATTATCCCTTCTACCAAGAATGACATCACCCCTTCTTTCCTCATTCATCTATCATCCTTTCCTATCTCATTCATTTAACACAAGAGTATTATTATAGTAGATTATCTCGGTACCATGCGAGCTATGACAAAAAAAGGAAGCCAAGCATCAACTCCGGATCATTCTACACACGTGTGTAAGTTTTCGCGCAATTCCACCCAGTTTTTGACCGTGAATCCTAAGAGAAGAAAGAATCACCTATGTCAATTTTATATGTATAGATATAAAACCATTATTCTATGCTAATTTATTTAATTTTGGCAAGCTAACTTTTCAGTTAAGATAAATATAATGTTTTAAAAGAAAGTTAAAGTGCCTCGTGATAACTGTAAACATGGTTTTGGGAGACGCTGTATATATATATATATATTATATGTGCAAGAAATTAAAATGGCAAGGGAATAAGATATTGTCATGAGCTTCATTAGCTTTCTGCTATTAAATGGAAAGTACCCATGACTCTATGCTTGTGCATCATCCTATAACTTCACCGGAGCTATCTTCCAAAAACTAAAGTAGAAATTATTTTGGAAAGCATTTATCATATTATATATATATATATATATATATATATATATATATATATATATATATATATATATATATATATATATATATATTACAGAAAGCTTTACCAACGAAAGAAGCATAAATTTACACAAACACACGCATGTAAACACTCGCACACGCACGCGCACGCAAATATAGACCAACGAATTTCTCTAAATTAAAAATTATAAAACTTGAACATAGCCGTTATGTATCTATCTGCCTGTGTGAATGTTAATGTATTCGTGAGTGTCTTTGTGTATATACATGTGTGGTTGCCTGTCTCTGCATGAATATCTCAAAGTATGCTTTGCACCATCACCATAGCGGTTTCAGGAATGAATCCCCTCCCAAAAATACAGTGGATGTCGAAGCCTCTTCGGTCCAAGACAACTTTTCATTGTGGTGTAAATTTTGCATTTTAAAATTCATTTCCATTCCTCCTTAATCAGATCCAGTTTGAACTCTTCATAGTTCTGGCTCTTTTTAAACCTGAAATTGAGATACGTTGCCAAAAGCCGCAGGCGGAATTGTCCACATCGACCGTCGTCCTCAGTTCTATAGAGAGGGAATATTTAGAAAATTATAAATGAAATATCTACCTAAATACGCTATCAGTAATTCCAACAGTAATTCTCTTACACATCATCAAAGAGTTAAAAGAAAATCTATTGCTATATGAAGTAATTCGCATAGACACATATTTCCTATATCTTTATTCGGCAAATTCTGAACACCATCTTAATATGACAAACAGCAAATAGAAAGTATTTTATTGCTAAAAAAATTATAAAATGTCATTTATCATTTCCCCTAATGTCGTTTACCGAAAACTTTCGTTCAAATATCTCAGCATTATTTATTTCACACACACACATTCATTCATACACACGCATACACAAAGGCATATATATATATATATGTATATATTTGTAATGTATATATTTGTATATGCATATATATATATATATATATATATATATATATATATATATATATATATATATATATATATGTATATGTTTATATATAATATATATGTTAGTATATGCATATATATGTATATATATATATATATGTATATAATATATGTATATATATATATGTATATACATATATATGTTTATATATATGTGTATATATATATATATGTTTATATATATATATATATATGTGTGTGTATATATATATATGTGTGTATATATATATATATATATATATATGTGTATATATATATATATGTGTGTGTGTATATATAGATATGTGTATATATATGTGTGCGTTATATATAATATGTGTATATATATGTATAGATATATATATGTATATGTATATATATATGTATAGGTATACATATATATGTATTTATATGTATGTGTGTGTGTTTGCATATATATATATATATATATATATAATATATATATATATAATATATATATATAATATATATATATTATATATTATATATTATTATATATTAAATATATATATATATATATATAATTGTTCTACTTCAACTGATCAACGTTGAAATAAACTTGCAGGGGTTGAGCTCTCCACAAACATGCCTACCTTTAACGTAGTTCTCAGGGAGATTCAGCGTGACACATAATGCCAACACGTTACTCATCTCCCTATGCGACGGAGTGTTGCTTGTAAAACAATGTATTGTGTTATCCCATAGATTATTTAGTTATTTTTATATTTCTTTTATTTTGCAAAATGAAGATACGAATAGTTCTTTTTTAATCTAAAATATAATCTCCATTTTCTACAATGTTCTTTCATCTATCTGGTAGACTTGCAAGGCTCCTCTTTCTAAATTTGTTTGCGACGAAAAAGACTCCACAAGTTCTGTTCTGACCTCGTCTTCAGAATGCATATTTTTCTGTCCAAATGATTTTGATGGCTACGGAATAAATGATAATCAGATGGAGCAATGTACAGAAAATATGGTGTGTAGGGCATTGTTTTGCATTCAAACTACTCCAGTCATTATTCAGTTCAAAAAAGGTTCACACAGTAAAGAAGAGCCCACGTTCACACTCTGCACGCGATTCGACTCGGCATATTTTTGAGGAACATTTTGACCCAATTTGCTGACCTTTCCGATGGCCCTCAGTTATTGATGTATGGCTGAATGACCAAATGCAAGCTTCTCTGCTAGTTCCTTAACGGTTACGATAGGATTTTGTTCCACCAGGGATTGCGAGATGTCCTAGTTGAGTTCTAAAGATCTTTCATGACAAGGCTCGTCTACTATGCTGTAGTATCCGGCACAGAATTTCTGGAAACACCGTTGACACTAGCTTATTCTTATTGTTTGATCTGCATTAATATTACTCGCACTTTCCGTTGCCTTGTTGCCTATATTGAACTCATAAAGCAAAATATGCCGAATATGCTCCCCTTTCACTTTCATCGTAGCTTGGAAAAAATAAGTGCTAAAATCGAACTCACTCTTCATAACTTGCATTAAGATTATGTTGAAGGTAAAAATTAATAACTACTTTAATAGCAGGTTGATGCCGGAGGTTTATCCTGTCCCCCTCCGAGTTTTAGTTCATGCAATTGAAAAAAAAAAACTGTATTATTTATGTGATGACCCAATACAATGCTATCCAAAAACAAACAGTTATTGAGTTCATACATAGACATCTGCCTAAGGAATAAACATATACACTGTCACAGACCGGCCCTGCTGGTCCGTGACAGTCTGAATATTTTTACCTCCGCCTTAGCGAAGGCCGAGATATTGTCTTCGGTCGTGTTTGTTTGTCCGTGGACAAGTTATCTCAAAAACAGCTGTGGATGGATTCGCATGAAACCTTTAGGGATGTTTGACCTTGTGACTGGCACGAACTGATTAGATTTTGGGGATCGATCGGGTACTGGACAAGGATTCTGGATTATTTTTCCTGTTTTTTTTACTTACTTTTGGAGAGCGGTCGGGTTCAATTTTAGTATTCTCGTTTGTGAGAGTAGTCGAGTTTATTTCAGATATTCTTACTTTCAAAATCATTTCCTGCTAATCATTGAGAGGACGTTGGTGTTGCCTTGTTAGAAGACTCTACTATATGAATTCTTTTGTTACTATTAAATCAAAGTAAAACAGAATAAATTACGAACAATCGTTTCGGAACTTACACATTCTATATGCAGATTATAAATTTGTTTTATACCGATAATTTGTGCATTTGGATTTGTGAGTGAATGTTTGAGCGACTAACTGGACACGCTGGTGCTTTCAGGAAATAAAATTAACGCATATTACAATTGCACACATTACAAATACAATCTCTCAACCGAACAGAAACAATATGTAAGAATTTCCTTAAGTTCAATATATGATATTCTTTTTGTTTACTGAAATTTCAACAATGAAATTGGTATCATTGTTAGAAACCAGCTTTAACCTTACAGGAAGAATTTCAAATACAAATGGAGGTGACCATACACATATACGCAAATACATCCACCTAACCACACACACACACACACGTGTTATATATGTACGTATGTTTATATGATAGATCGCTAGCCACTACACATTTTTTATTTTCCCTCCCTGTTTCTTTCTGTGGAAGAGCATAAGCTCGAAATGTTAAATACATTTTCGCTTCTCGAGAGTTAAACTAATACATCTGTTTGTTGTCTACACCACCTGTATTCGTCTTTTTTTTCGGTGAACTTATTATATATATATATATATATATAAATTAAATATACATACATAAATATACACACATAATGCACACAGTCACAGATTCACACACACAGAGACACGTATATATACACACTCACAAACATATATATATTATAAATAATATGATATACACTAGTCTGAATATTTTGGATAGGCAATGGTGCCACATTTGACCATGTCTCTAGCTTATGTTAGCAAAAACATATCTACGTGTGTCGGCGTGTGTATGCGTGCGTACGTATGTGTGTGTATGTCTGTTTGTACGTGTGTTTGTGCGTGCGTGTGTGTGTGTATGTGGCGGGGGGTGGGTGGTGAATGTCAAACTGGCATCATGAAACCAGACAAGTGTAGAACCATTGTCTGCCGCTGACTACATTACCAGCACTAACATCATCAAAAGACAAATTTAAAGTTTGAACGCACACAATACCCCATGATTGTCATACCAATTATAAAATTACTACAACATTCTCCGGACCGCAAACAAAAAAGTAAAAAAAAACATAACACGCAATCAGACAGCATGATGGGGATTCATTTCAAAGCTAGAGACCATTTACGTCACAAATGCGAAGAGTTTACGTGAAAGGATATATACACATAAAAGTTACGTCACAATTCATCAAAGTTGATGCATAGGATTAAAAGAATCTTAATGCTTAGTTACAAAAGGAAAGAAGTAACATAATCTTGTTATTATTCTTACTTAGACAACATCTTTCAATGGCAGACATTATGTAAAGACAAGAAACCATTTCCGTTCAAAGCAGAGAAGCAGTTTTAGAGTGCCCCGCTCCTTATCTTCAGATCACATCATTTCTTCCAATCTTCCCATCTTTCTCCCGCTATTTCGTCCTCTGCCTTTCAACTTCCCCCATCTCATTCTGTTTATTTTTCGCTCCTTTACAGCTTTTCACACTTCCTATCTATTTATATTTCGTCGCCTATTAAATATGCCTATATATATATGTATGTGTGTATGAATGTATGTGTGTATGAATGTATGTATGTATGTATGTATAAACATATTTGTGTGGTAAGTAGCCTGATTACCAGCCACTGGTTCCGGGTTCAGTTCTACTGAGTAACACTTTGAGTAAATATCTTCTACTATTGCCTCGGGCCGACCAAAGCCTTGTGAGTGGATCTGGTAGAAGGAAACTGAAAGTAGCCCGTCGTATATATATATATGTGTGTGTATGTATGTATGCATGTATGTATGTATATAAGTATGTATATGGTCTTGTGTCTGTGTTTGTCCCCCAACATCGCTTGACAACCGATGTTGGTGTGTTTATACCCTCGTCATCTAGCGGTCCGGCAAGATAGACTGATAGAATAT
>NW_021834206.1:12500-20000 GCF_006345805.1 Octopus sinensis
ACACACACAAACACGCACACACACACACATATATACATAAATACATACATACAAATATATATATATATATACATACACACACATATCAACTACTTAGAAGTTACGTGGGATTTAAATACCGGTTTACACCAGGGTTATATGAAACCTAATCTTTATGTATATAAACTATCACAGTAACCATCCGCAACCAGTCAGAAGAGCTTTAATAAGAGGCATTAGTAAACAGATTTCCTGCCTCTCTTTTAACGAGGGCATATTAAATAACCATAAGGATAAGTATAATAAGGCACATATTGATGCATGCTATAGAGGTAGAATCAAATATATCCCACACGAGCATGCAATGAATAGAAATAGTAACGAATATATTAACCACAACATTATAGCACATGGCCATACACCTAAGCGATGTAATAAAGTACAGGGAACTATAGCTAATGACACTAATATGATTAGATTTAGCAACAATATGAGTAACTACAATAATAACACAATCTATGTGACTGTAGGAATAGGGAGAATTGTTCCCTCAGAAATACCTGTAGAGTTAAGGCCGTAATTTACCAACGCACTGACATAACAGAGTTTAGTAAAATGAGTTACATATGAACTACCAAATATGAGATGAAACGTTGGCTAGCCATACATCAACATTCTTTTAGAAATAGAAACAGAATTAATTCAACTGAATTAAGTAAGTATATTTGGGAACTCAAATATAGGGATATTAGCTTCACATTAGAAAGGGGGATCCTCGCTACTGCACATTCGAATAATGAAAAAATAGGAAATTTTATCTTTGCATTAATGAAATGTTTTCATTCTAACAGCACGAAGCCCACTATTGAACCTAAGAGAGGAGAGAAGCCCAGCTTGCTTGAAATATGGGAGGTCCACTTTCGATAGATAAGTAACATTAGAAACCACCCTTTTACTACCCCTAGATAGTACCAATAACCCTACACCATAGAAATAGTAGCCCTTGATAGAAATTTGAAGGCTAGACATTTACTCCTTAAATAAAGCTAGTTTGCTTGTAGTAATACTGGAGCTCTTTTAGGTATTCAAATAAATATCCCACTCCTCTTACCCTAATTCTGAGTTTAGGTCCTACCACCACCCATATCACCCACTTACATCTCATACCAATTAAGGCATTCCTCCTTAATATAACTAACTAATCCTTGGTAATAATACCAGATTCTTCCTTCATGAACTTATTTGAGAACACAAAGGACATAAGTGTTCAGCCCCAATGTTATAACCCCTAATAACTAATTCAAATTCTAATATTTATTCTATATTTTAAATTTTTATTTTATTTATTTTATTTTATTTTATTTTATCCACCAGTACCTTTCATACCATGGATATGATTGTTCGCATTTGCTGTAATCTGGACTGTATCCTCTACCAACTTATTGGTGTTGATGAAATCGACTGGTCCCCTTCTCTCAAAACTGGTGGCCTTGAACATTGCAACGAATCAGTGTGCGATTTAATGAGGAATATTGTGACCTAGGTAACACATGTGATGTGGAAACTAGATTACTGGACTGATATATATATAAAATAATATGTGACAATTTTTCAGTAGCCAATATTTTGGATGCCAGATAACCGAAGAGATGGTAGTGTGGATATCCACCACGGCATCCGAAAATGTTATCTTGGCTACCGAATATTTGTCACATATTATTTTACAGATAAATTCCTCTATTTACATAATATTGAGGTTTCTTTCTTTCTTTTGTTATCTTACCATATTTACCAATATATATATATATATATATATATATATATATATATATATATATATATATACACATATGTGTATGTGTTTCTTTGTGTGTTTATATATATATACGTGGGCGTACGTGCATGTGTTGGCAGTTTGCATAAAAGGAAAAGAAAACAAACACAATACCCCATAAAAATTAGAAGAATTTTAAAAAGAAACAAAAAATATTAGGTAAATTATGACGGATATAACGATTTACGCATAATAGCACTCCTCAGGTTCCACTGCGGCATCAATACGGCTCTGGTACTTTGCGCATGCGTTCCTAACTGTTTTCCGGAAAAGATATTCGGACACCCTGATCTTGGTCACCAGCAAGATTGGCTTGTATCTTTATCTGCTTCACACATAGTAATCCATGTGATTACAATTGTGGAAATAAAGATATCAGAAGCTGGGGCTTGTGAAGTTGTAGAAATTCTCCGACAACCAAGGAGTTGCATCCTGCTGTCTCACATGTGAACTTCCATCAGCAACGTTCTTAAACCAGGGTTTGGCCACATTCTCCCGCATCCTTACATAGCCGTCGAAGTTGAAGTTAAGCTTCTGTTTAAGGTATACGGAGAAATTTGGGCGTGAGGACGCAGTCAGAACGACTATTGTATCCATTCCTGCTGGCCATTGTTCCATAGTCTCCACTGCGCTGCCCATGTAACTTCTTACCGTATTTACAAAGTTCTCAGAATATTGAGCAACCATCATAATCTCTGGGTTTTAAAACCCAACGAGAAACACCATCATTCAGAGATACATGTAACCCTTTTTCCGATATTCAGATGAATTCCAGTCCTGCATATTAGCAAACTTATTTCTCGACAACTTCAATATTTATGTTCCCTAAAACCGTTAACTGAGTGTGGAGTGTGTTAACATGGCCTAGTCGTTACAGCAGCAGACGCGCGATCGAGGGATCGCAGGGTCGAATCTCAGATCGGGTGCTGTATGAGTTTACGAGCGAAACACGTAAGCCGGACGCGACTCCAGCAGAAGATAATGGCGAATTTCTGCCGACTCTTTCGCCACAACTTTCTCTCACTCTTTCTTCCTGCATCTTGCAGCTCACCTGAGGCGGACCGGAACCTATACGCCAAGGAAACCGGGAAACCGGCCCTTTTGAGCCAAGCATGGCTCGAGAAGAAACAAACAAGAACAACAAAGCCGTTAACTCTATACCAATACATCCTAACCGATACTGAAGAAAAGCTGACATACAAAACTTAGCCGGGATACGTCTGAACATCTATGTATAACTACCTATAGTTTTATGTATAACGAATGTTCAGCGTGTCAGAGATTTTGATTCAATCTATTTATTTTCTCTGTTCCTCTCTCTTTCTCATGTTTTTAATAACAGAATCACAAACACGCAAAATATATATAGAAAATTGAAACATTTTTGGCGTGTTATCTTATGAAAATATAATGACAACGGAACTTAGTAATAAGAAGTAATCAAATTTATTACAGAACAAACTTGACTGAGATTTTCATTGTCTAGTAATGGCTTATTTAACCGATCTAATTCAATATGATATGAAGAGAAATTGAATGTATTAGTCAAAAACTAAATTTGTACATATATAAACGTATACATATATACACACATACAAGTACATACATACACACGTACATACATACACACGAACATACATACACGTACATACATACACGCACACGTTCATACACGCGCACTTTGTATTGCGACCAGCTGCTTACATTACTTTATATATAATATATATATATATATAGATATATATATATTATATATTATATATATATATATATATATATATATATACTCATGTATATGTATGTATATATGCATACACATACCTACACACATCTATCTATCTATCTATCTATCTATCTATCTATACACACACACAAACATATACATTTGCATACATATACATACACACGTACATATATTCATATATTTATATATGGATATGTACATATACATAGGAATGTATATATATATATATATATATATGTATATATATATGTATATATATATGTGTATATACGTATATATTATATATATATAGTATATATATATGTGTATATATGTATATATATGTATAAATATATATATTATATATATATATATATATATATTATATATATATATATATATATATATATATATATATATATATATATATATATATATATATATATATATATATATATATATATATATATATATAGTGAAATACACGGCATATAATGCAAATCTGCATATAAATAGGATGGTGAAATATTAAAGTATAAAACAAGGAGACTGAAATCTCAATGGTTGTCCTACGTAAGTTAATTTAATAGCGAGTTTAACCTTTCACTACTTAACGTTTCTTTATCCGAATCCCATGAGTACAACCGTTTTTGTATGAATTTGAATAGCAGATATATATTTTCTATTAACATGTGTACATATCTTTTATATAGCTACACTAACACATACATATACGTATATATACAATGTATGTGCATTGTATCATATATACATATATATATATATATATCCAAATCCCGTAGCGGGTGAGTTCGAAGTCACTATCAACATTACGTTTAAATATTTAAGAAACATTTACTCTAATAGAACTAATTTACTCTAATATTTCAGTTTAACTTTAAACTGTATTATATACCAAGTGACATAAAATCAAGCTTTAATATACTTGCATGCCTACATATACACATATATATGTGTGTGTGTGCGCGTGTATGTATATATATATATATATATACACACAAATGTATGCGTGTGTGTGTGTGTGTGTATGTATATATATATCGAACCGATTAAGGAAACATAAAATGGATTATGTATTTTTTATTATTCCATGCGATCGTTTCGATTCATCCTCCGACTGTCGTTTATAATTGGGATGTTGTGTATCAGTTTGTGTTGCATTAATTTTACAGTCGGGATCATATCAGGTACATATATACATACATAAAGTGGTGTCCCGTCTAAAATACTGAGCGCAGGGACGGTGTTGTTATTTTACCGCTTTCTTTTAATTATTTACGATTGTAAACAATTATTTACAGTTATTTGTTATAAACCTTTAACATAAGGACAATTGTAGCATCGTCACATACCCTAAGAAAGCGGGCCAATAACAACACGACTGTTAGAACTCAATATTTTTAGCGGGACACGACTTTATGCACCTGACGTAACCCAGACTGCAAAATTTTCTGCTGCACAAAATGATGCGGAACATCCTACCCATAAAGGACAGTCGGAGGATGGGTCTAAACGATATACTCGTACAGAATAAAGACTAATATCAAATCAATCTTCTGTTTCCTTAATCGATTATTATCTCAATAGGCGTAGGAGTGGCTGTGTGGTAATTAGCTTGCTTATCAAAGACATGGTTCCGGTTTCAGTCCCACTGCGTGTCACCTTGGGCAGATGTCTTCTACTATAGCCTCGAACCGACCAAAGCTTGTGAGTGGATTTGTTAGAGGGAAACTGAAAGAAGCACGTCGTATATATGTATGTATATATATATGTGTATGTGTGTGTGTGTATATGTGTGTGTGAGTGTGTGTGTATGTGTGTGTGTGAGTGTGTGTGAGTGTGTGTGTGTGTGTGTGTGTTTGTCCTCCCAACATCACTTGACAACCGATGCTGGTGTTTTACGTCCCCGTAACGTAGTGGTTCGGCAAAAGAGACCGATAGAATTAGTACTAGGCTTACAAAGAATAAGACCTGGGGTCGATATGCTCGACTAAAGGCGGTTCTCCAGCACGGCCGCAGTCAAATGACTGAAACAAGTAAAAGAGTAAAAGAGTCAACTAACAGTGCGGAGTTTATGAAGTAGATCCAACGGAAATATACACATTAACTTCGGATGACACCAGGTGGCAAAAAACCGTGCTAGTATTTTACACATAACATAAACACCGTAATTGACATATGCCCTTTAGTCCCAAAATTTACACACACACACACACACACACACACACACATGTATATAGGCGTATATGTGTGTGTGTGTCTACGTGTGTGCGTGTGTGGGTGTATGTGTGTTTTTAAACGTTGACCATCATATATGTTTGTGTATGTGTGTATGTGTACCTGCGTGCCCGGAGCAGTATATTTTATCTCAAAATATGAATGATATTCAGAGACTATTATCAACATATATTTCAGACAAAAAGCGCGATATGACCATTGAATATAACCAAGTTTTTTTACATTAGTTCTATTTTTTATATATATATATTGGACATTTCTTTTATATTTAATAGTTTCCACCTTTGTTTTCCCCTCTTTTTTGTCTTGTTTCCTTGCATTACTTTTGTCATACGATAAGGTTCCATAAATGATAATACTATGCATGTATATAACCATGCGCGTATGTGTATGTACATATGTTTGTATGTATGTTTTAGCGTATATATATATAATATATATATATATATATATAGATAGATAGATAGATAGATAGATAGATAGATAGATAGATAGATAGATAGATAGATAGATAGATAGATAGATAGATAGATAGATAGATAGATATAGATATATGTCTATCTAGCTGTGTAGCTATCTTTCTGTATGTATGAAGAAAACCAAACAACCTAGACATAAAAAATATCACTCTATATAATAAAGTTTAAATCTTGCATTTATATATTCACGATTATTTCATTCTTTGGAAATGGTTTTTCCTGGCTTTTATTTGATGTGAACCATAATTAAAACGTTTCAATGGTAATCCTATCAAAGACCATTTACTGACCTCAGCGGTCAGGAATGTTCTCTGCATTGCAAACAAATAATAATAGCAATAATAAATATAAAACGTGTGGGAAAAAAAATGAACAAAAGAAAAGGATAAGAAAAACTATTAATATGTCGGCCGTACATAAAGAGAGAAAAAAAACGTCTTTTATATTTAAATTTTCATTCATAACCGTTTATCTTCTCATCTAAGTGAGATAACTGGTTTTAGTTGACTTAGCTAAGCTTTTCGTGTTTTTTTCTTATTCTATTTTATTTTAATTTTCCCCCCTTTGGCACGGACTAAGGGAAAAGAATTGTTTAATATAAAAGACTATAGAAGTGAGAAGATGAAGAAGACAAAATGATAATTCCCTTTGACAGATACCTAAATGGTTTCCACATTGCACTAATGTTACAACTATAGAGTCTGGCTTTGAGATTCGAGACAAAGCAAAGATGAGGGTGAAGGAATTGATTTCAGATATTTCTAAAACGGTGGAAGAAATAGTGGCCAGTTGTGTATTCTGATTACAGTTCTGTAGCATAGGTCTTAAGTTCGATTCTGATTACAATTGTCCTCTTCTGTATTTTTCTAATTTTGATACGGTCACATAAATCTAAATTTTCCCGGTTTACCTCGCTGTGAGGTTAAACAAAATTTGTTGAATTCTAGGTCGAGATTTCATATTTCTTTATATTCTTGCACTTAACTGTCAACTCTTCGGTTATAACGACGCGTGTTACAATCAGTCTGAACAACAGAATAGCCTGCTCGAGAAATTAACGTGCAAGAGTCTGAGAACACTATAAACATGCTTAAATTTAACTAGTTCTACGGGAGATTGAGCTTCACACAGAACACGACAGGGCTGGCCGTTTGAATTACAGATACAACTCATAATGTTGAATGGTATGGAGCAACGTGAAATAAAATGATTTGCTCAAGGACACG